>NW_027225050.1:145000-275000 GCF_041296235.1 Equus asinus
TCCCGTGGCGCGCGGTTCGACCAGATGTCCGCGCCGAGCGCCACATGGCTGCGGGTCGCTCCGGCTTCTCGCAGTCCCGAGGGTTCCGCGGGCACGTAGCTGCGAGACCCGGGCGGCTGCCCTCCGCCCGGCTCACGGGGCGCTCGTGTCCATCAGCTGGTCGTGCGGAAATCCCGTGGTTGGCCTCCCTCCCTCCCTCCCTCCCTCCCTCCCTCCCTCCCTCGTCCAGCCGCCACGTTTTCGGGGTTCGTGCGACTGGGATGAAATAGACCTTCCAAACGTCAATCGGAGATCATCCATCATACCTCTCGAGTCCCCAAAAGCCAAGAAACACGCCAACCAAAACGCTTTTATTATGCCAACGGTTCCCGTTTTCATTCCTATCGTTTAGGGAGGTTTGGTGGCAGCAGCGGCCGAAAGCAAAAGGAAACCCGAGGAAAGCGGCTCCATCCACCAGGGCTGTGTCTCATCGGTGCCGACGCAGGAGGGACGGGCTTCGTTCGTTCGTTCGCTGCGGCCCAAATTCCCGGGCCGCCCGAAGACCGCTCGCACCGGCCCGAGGGAGGGAGCCCCGGCAGGCAGGATGCCTCCGGGGAAATGGACAAGTCGACCGCGCGACCCACAACCCGCCCGACTGGGGGCGAGAAGGAGCATGGAGGAGGACTCCGTCCCCTAGTCGGCAGACGGCCCTGGGACAGGGACGTTCGCCAAAACCTCCCCAAGGCCGCTTTCCGTGACCGAGTCGGCCTCCCCGGCTGTACTCGTCCCGGCCCGAGAAACGAGACGCGGGGTGGATCGGGACCAGGCCACGCACCAGGCCGGCCGGCGCGGCATCCTCCCTCCCCCGACCTGACCTGACCTGGACGAACGCCTCCCCATCGCCCGCCCCCGCGAGGCTGATCCGTCCGGCCTGTGAGGAGGCCGCTTGTCGGGCGCCACCTGCTGCCCGGCATCCTCTTATATAGTGTTCGAGGAGGTCGACCAGGTGGCCCGGCCTGGATTGGGGGGGGGGGGCGCGGGGTGCGGTGTCCCGGGCGGCGGGGGACGGGGGGGTAGGAGTGGAGAGGGAAAGGTGGGCGTGGAGAATGCCGGGGTCGGGGGTCGGCGCGGGGCGGGGTGGGAGTTGGGGATAGGGGAGGGGCGGGAGGCCGTCTGGACATGGAGGGTCGGAAGAGCGGTGGTGACAATGATTTTCATTATCATTTAGAAAGAAGAACGTGGACTTCTTTAGAGGAGTCCTTTGAATAGCTTCTCCATTTAGTTAACATACATCCAAATGGAGGTCGGGAAACTTGGGTCCTGTTAACATATGGATGGAAGTGGAAAGAACTATCGCGATGACCGTCCTTGTGTTTCTTTTATTTTTTCTTTCTTCCTGCTCCCCAAAGCCGCCCCCCCCACCCCCGCCCCGCCCCGCCCCGCCCCGCCCCGTCCCGTCCCGTCCATAGTTGTAGGTTCCAGTGGTAGGTCTTTCGCGTTTCTGCTATGTGGGACGCCGCCTCGGCGTGGCTTGAAGGGCGATGCTGGGTCTGGGGCTGCGCCCAGGATCCGAACCGGTGAAAACCTGGGCCGTCGAAGCCGGGGGCCGGGGTGGGGGGCGCATACTTGACCGCTCGTCCACGGGCTCGGCCCCCGGCCCCTTGTTTTCTAGGGAGAGAGACAGAGAGACCCGATCCATTTTCCCTTGGCCTCTAAAGCGTGCGTGTGGTCGAAAGGCGACAGAGAGAGGGGTTCTGGTCCAGAAAGCCCCGACTGCGCTGCCGCGGGGATCGGTCGGTTCCGCCCGAACCGTCCGAGTCGGAAAGGAACGGACAGCTTTCCTCCTTTGGGCCCCTGACTTGGGGCCGACAGGGGAAGAGGAACAGGCCTCTCTCCCTCACACCCTGGTCCCTTCCTCCAGGACGCCCTCCTTCTAGTCAGCCCGCCTCTGGCTTTTCCACACGCCGACGACCGCTCGTCGGCATGGACCCACCTTCCTTGGGGGACACCACCACACGACTCTCCCACTCGTCTGCCTGCCTTTCGTTGGCGTCGCTGCCAAAGGCGAGGGGTAGGGGTGGCGGTGGCAGGGACGGCAGGGGCCCAGCGGCTCTCTGGCGGGTGAGGAAGTCTTGCTGGTTCTCCTAGGTCGGTGATCTTTCTCGATCTCCACACACATTCTTCGTTTGGGGAGCCAAGAGACGCCCTCTGAGGAATCCCTATGGCCAGGGTCGATCACTTACTCGCTCACTGCCTCGGCCTCGGCCTCGGCCTCTGTCCGTCTTGTCTCTCTCCCTCCCTCCCTCCCTCCCTCCCTCCCTCCCTCCCTCCCTCCCTCCCTCGTCGGTCTCTGTGTGTGGACGTCTAGGTGGAGGCGAGGCAGGGAGGCCACCCACCCACCCACCCACCCACCTACCTCGTGGTTTACCACACGCTCTACACGGAGGTAGAATTCCCATCCCACCGAATCCATCCTTTCCACGGGGCACAAGCCAGTGGCCTTCGGGAGTCTCTCTCCCCAAGGTGGCGCATCCGTCATGGCTATCTATTTCCAGAAGGTTTCCGTTTCCATCCCCTCCCCCCGAAAGAAAAAACGGCCCCACTCCCGGATCTGCCCCACCACGATCACCACCACCGCTGCCGCCGCCGCCGCCGCCGCCATCTGCTGTCGCCCTCTAGGGTTGGACCGTTCTAGCTCTCTCCTCTGTGTGGAATCGCAACGTAGGTCGCCTTGGATGTCTGGCACCTCTCACTAAGCAGAAGGTTTTGGAGGCTCAGGCTGGGCCACGCTTTGGCCCGGGTCAGTGTTCCGTTCCTCCGGACGGCTTCCTCGTTTTCCACGAGAAGGAGCCGTGAAGACGGAAAGGAAGGGCGGATGGATGGCTTTTCCCGTGCTACCGAGTCCCTCTCCCCTTTTCCCCAAAGCGTGAGGGGCGGTCGAGAGGATCGTCTCTGATGACAAAAGTCAGAGGCACCCCGGGTCAGACACCGTGCGAGGCGTTGGTGTGTTCTCGAGAGGAGAACACGTCCCCGTCAGCGTTTCCTGTCGTTCTCGTTCCGAAAGGATTCACGCGCCACCCCGTCTCCCTCAAGGTCTTAGGGCTGTCGTGCTCCGCAGCCGTCACGTGTCGTGGATCCTGGGCACCACCACGCCACCCCGCCCCCCCCCCCGCCATAGCTGTCGATCGCTATGTGGCACGCCTACGTTTGCCCAAAAGAGCAGTCCGATGGACAGCGTGGTGCTTTTCCCAGCAGGCAGGCAGGTGAGAGTCACCCCTCTAGAAGGTTTCCAAGCCCCGTTCCATTCTCAGAGGCAGCTCCTTTGGCCATCAAGGAGGCAGGCGATGGGGGTGGGGGTGGGGATGGGGATGGGGCAGGGGCCTCTGTCCCTCTGTCGCGGTAGAAATGATTGGGAAAGCAGGGACGATGGGCGTAGGTCGACCATCCTGGGCGGTGGTGCTTTGGGAGCTTTTTCTAGAAGAAGGAGCGAACGGCGTTCCCTGGGAAGGGAGGAAACCAGAGGAGGTCCCCCTCAGACCGACCTGGCACGAGAAGGACACACACTCTCTCTCTCTCTCTCTCTCTCTCTCTCTCTCTCTCCCTTTTCTTCCTGACTTGAAATCAGGAGACAAAACTCCCCTGCCAAAGGGGCCCTCCCAAAACGGGGAGTGAGGAAGACCTCCTTCTCTTCACGGCTGAAGTTCTCCCTGCCTTTCCTGGACGGGAAGGATAGCACCTACGCCCGCTGCCGTCGGTGACTTTTAGTCCCCCTGGAGAGGAAGAAATTCTTTCCCGTGGCCGAACCCTGGCGGTTCGTTCGTGCTGCAGAGGACGTGACCCTCTCTGACACACCCAGGAACCTCCTCGCTCCGGGTCGAGGAGAGGGAGTTCTGTTCTGTGGTTTAGAATGGTGCTTAAAAAGGGATGTCGCTTACAAAGGGTCCTCGTCCCCCTTCCTAAACCTAAACGGACGGCTCGGCTCGGAGGCGTGAGATACGTTTCGCATCCTCCTCGTCGTCTTCACTCAAAGTTTTATTGGAGTTTGGAAGATTTTATTTTTTGTCTTTCCTTTTTCTCCCCAAAGCCCCCCGGTACGTAGTTGTGTGTTCTTCGCGGTGGGTCCTTCTAGCGGTGGTATGTGGGACGCCGCCTCAGCGTGGTTTGATGAGCAGTGCCGTGTCCGCGCCCGGGATCCGAACGAACCGATGAAACACTGGGCTGCCTGCAGCGGAGCGCGCGAACTTAACCACTCGGCCACGGGGCCAGCCCCTTACTGGATTTTCAAAACAACTCCGGGGGCCGGCCCGGTGGCGCGGCGGTGAAGTTCGCACGTTCTGCTCCGCCGGCCCCGGGTTCGCCGGTCCGGATCCCGGGCGCAGGACCCGGCACCGCTTGGCGAGCCACGCTGTGGCAGGCGTCCCACCTGGAAAGTAGAGGGGGATGGGCACGGATGTCAGCTCAGGGCCAGTCTTCCTCGGCCGACAGAGGAGGATTGGTGGCAGATGTTCGCTCAGGGCTCATCTTCCTCAAAAATAAAATAATAAATCGATTCGATAAAATGTCAAATAACACAACCGCGGGATCACGCTTAGAGTCACCCTTGGCCCGATGATGCCACTCCCCACCCCCCCCACCCCCCTGCCCCCCACCATTTGGAGGTGCCGTCAGTGGGATTCGTTCCTGTTTGTCCATCTTTCTTCCTCTTTTTTTTTTTTTTTTTTAAAGACTGGCACCCGAGCTCATTGCCAATCTTTTCTTTTCTTTTTATTCCTCCTCCTTCTTCTTCTTCTCCCCAGAGCACCCCAGTACCTAGTTCTATATTCTCTTTGAGGGTCCCTCTGGTTCTGCCGTGTGGGACGCCACCTCAGCGTGGTTTGATGAGCGGTGCCGTGTCCGAGCCCAGGATCCGAACCTTCCAAGCCCCGGGCCGCTGAAGCGGAGCGTGCAAACTCAACCGCTCGGCCACGGGGTCAGCCCCTTCCTTCCTTCCTTCCTTCCTTCCTTCCTTCCTTCCTTCCTTCCTTCCTAAGGAGGAGGAGGCAGGCACTGTGTGAAGTCGCCAGTGAGTCTGTGGAAAGAGACGGAGGATTTCCCATGGGAAGCCGGGGCGGGGGACACGGACCGATGTCGTGCGAACTTGAAGGTGAAAGATCAAAAAACCCACACACGCCTAGAGCGGCGGGTTGCCCGTTAGGAGTTTGCTTGCCGGGCCCATAACGCAGGGCTCATCGATGAGCCAAACCGTCCGTGATCCTCAAGCAGTCTAGTAGGGTTAGAGAAAGGAGGGGGGCACTCTTTCTGCCCCAGATGAGGCGAGTTTCTCAGACAGCCACCCTGCCCCAACATCTTCCCTCCCTGCCTCCCGGCCCTTGGTGGACTGCGGCCTAAGGGTGGGGGAATTGAAGAAAGCCGTTCAATGGAAAAAAGCCCGAGGCCATGGGAGAGAGCTTCCTGCACTTGAATGAAGCCCTGACGCCAGGCCCATCGGAATGAATGGGCCTGACCTCCCCTCCCCCCTCCCCCCTCCCCCCTCCCAGGCTGGCGACTCGGCAGTGGAAGGCTAGGGGTTTCTTCCGAAATGGTGAACCGGCCCCCTTGTCCACAGGAAAACCACACACGGGTACAGCCTAGGCCGGATCTCAGGGTACAGCCTAGGCCGGATCTCAGGCCAAGTCGTCAGGGTGGCAAGATGATGGCGGATGAGAGGAAACTTGTTCTGGGACCGCACCGCCCCCCCCCCCATCGCCTCTCTGGCTGAGAAGAGGGCTGGGGAGCGGTGAGGGTCAGGGGGAGAGTGGGGGCGGGGCCGGGACAGGGACCACCGGGCAGTAGGACGGGAGTAGCCCTGAGGCCTGCCTGCCTGCTTCCTTCCCTGCCGGCGCAGGGCTGAGAGAGGCACGGGGCACGCTGGCTCCTGCCCCTTCACTCATTCGGGAAGCCTCCTGTTGTTGCTCCTGAGGTGCCGGCTGCGGTGACAGACAGAGCAAAACTCCTCTCTCTGTCTATTTCTTCAAAGGCCCGAGTCTGAGCTACGACAGATTCCCCTGTGGCTCAACCCGCAACCTCCCATCCTGCCAGACCAGACCCCTTGTCTAAAAACCTCCACTGGAGGAGCTCTTCCACCTGACTCGGAAAGGAAACACCAGCCCCGCCTCAGCCTCACACCCACCACCACCACCACCACCCGCCCCCCCCCCGCCCCACTCTCCTCCGGACCCAGATACCTAACAGAGGGAACAAAAATCCAAAAATCCTGCTGCTCTCCTTCTACCACCTCCACTTCAGAAGAGTCAGTCTCCCCCGAACACCTCAGACTCTGTGACTTCCCGCGGCCTCCCTTTCCCCGTCCCCATTCTCTCCCCGGACGGGCCCCATCTTACACTTGAACGACAGCTCCACCGCTCGGGGCAGCTGGACACGATGTCCCAAAGTGGCCCGGACGGTAGCCTGGTCGATTCCAAAGGACCCACGCACGCAGTCGGCCATAAACGTGGTGTGGAGATCGTGGACGTTTGCGGGCCTCTGATGAAATCGCTGCTCCGGGGACCCCGGCGTCTAGGACCCGTCTTCTCCGTGTTCTTCACACCGTTGCTCCTGGGCCGGTTATTCTCTTCCCTCTCACTGACCTTAACGTTTTGTCTCTGCCATTGAATTTTGACTGTGCGAATGTGACTTGCCGCTGTAGGGCTGCGTGGATCTCTCAGGCATCCTGCTGTGCCGTGCGGGGGGGGGGGGGGAATCCTTGGTGGGTGGGTCGATAGACGTCCCTTTGGTTGTGCCCTGGAGGGGAGAGACAGAGGGGACGACTCAATCCACCACGAACGCTGATGTCGCTCCGATAAACCTGTAGCGGTGATTCTAGTTTATGGCCCGTGTCCTGAAAATAACTTCCCGAAGGGCCAGCCCGGCGGCACAGCGGTTAAGTTCGCACGTTCCGTTTTGTCAGCCAGGGGTTCGCAGGTTCGGATCCAGGGTGCGGACGTGGCGCCGCTTGGCGAGCCACGCTGTGGTCAGCGTCCCGCCTATCAAGGGGAGGGGGATGGGCACGGATGTTAGCTCGGGATCACTCTCCCGGGGCAAAAAGAGGAGAATTGGCAGCAGGTGTCAGCTCGGGGCTCGTCTTCCTCGAAAAATAAATTAATTAAATTAATAAAAACAACTTCCCAAACCTCTCTGATAACTTGAAGCTTTGAAGTTTTGCGAGGTGAAATCAGGTGATAAAAAAGTCCACGGACAGGGGCGGCCCCGTGGCCGAGTGGTTAAGTTCACAAGCTCCCCTTCGGCGGCCCAGGGTTTTGCCGGTTCAGATCCCGGGCACGGCACGGACACGGCACCGCTCGTCGGGCCGTGTGGAGGCGGCGTCCCACATGCCACAACTGGAAGGGCCCTCAACTAAGATAGACAACTATGTCATGGGGGGGATTGGGGGAGAAAAATCGGGAGGGGGGGAAAAAAAAACAAAAACGGAAGATTGGCAACAGGCGTTAGCTCTGTGAGGGCCGATCTTCCTCACCCAAAAACTAAAGTGAGATGAAATCAAATAAAGCGAAGGAAAAGCTAAACCTATGAAATCCCATGTTTCTAAAAGTGGCCAAGTGTTTAGACATTGGCCAAGCGACGGAATGCTCATGGGAAGGACAGTTCCTAATTGCTGGCTTCTTAGTTTTCACCAAAATTAAGGTTCGTGAGGGTTAAAAAATCTACTTAACAAATGCGATGAAAGCCACTAGGCCGGCCCGGTGGCGCGCTGGTTAAGTGTGCCTGTTCCGCTTCGCCGGCCCGGGGTTCGCCAGTTCGGATCCCGGGGGTGCACGTGGCACCGCTGGGCGAGCCACGTGGTGGTAGGCGTCCCACATATGAAATAGAGGAAGATGGGCACGGAGGTGAGCTCAGGGCCAGCCTTCCTCGGCAAAAAGAGGAGGATTGGCAGCAGTTAGCTCAGGGCTCATCGTCCTCAAAACAAAACAAAACAAAACAAAAAGCCACTAAAAGTGAATATGGGAAACATCTTTGTGTTCAAGGAAAGTGAGATGGCTGCCTTCAGGCAAGAGGGCCTAAAAAGTAAAGATCGTTTTGTCTGTGAAAAGGTGATCAAAGTTTCACGGGGAAAATAATCTGAGAAAAAGGCCTGTTCGTGGTCAAGTGGCCTAAAATTGGAACGAGTGGACAGATAGAAATGGCGAGCGATAGGATCTATGGGAGTCTATGAGGAAGCCATTGGGTGTCGGCCTAATTCGGCCTGACAGTGTTTTTCGAAAAGGGCCTGACGTGGCCGTCGAGCACGCATCGCATCGTAGATCCGCTTTACACATTTCCTACGGCAAGAACCAATGCCCTTAAGGGAAAGGAGCAGCTTCCCCGTGCTCGGGCCTTTCCTTAAGGAGAGGCATCTTTCCTTAGGCTAGGAGCGGATGGTTGCGCTCACCTTTGACCATCCGGCTCCCCTGTGACCACCCAGGCCCAGACAACAGACCTGCCACCCAGCAGTGTCTGTCGATCGCTGTGCCGACAGAGCAGTCTCGCGACTATCATCCAAGGGACCTTTCGATCCTATGTGAAACGTCCTCTCTGGGGGTCTAGAAGCACTCTGTACACCCCACTTCCCGGGCACCCTCTCTTCCTTCGGGAAGAAAGGCCCCGGGCCACAGTCCTCACATTTCAGCTCAGAATAAACGCACCCCGATTTTCACGGATAGATTGGTTCCGGATTATTTCCGTCGACAGAATGGAATCAAGTCAATGAGTTTCAAGATCGGAGGGAAGCTGATGCAAAATCAGAATTTGTTTTTCTCACTCCCGAAAGGATACTTTTCTCTAACTTCTAGTCTCCTCCTGATAAAGACATTGGAAAATGTTTCTCTTGACCTCTGAGGGAATCGACACCAAAGACAGAGATCCTCCATTTTGTCAGAATGATTTCCTAGGCCTCCAATGGAGGAGGCCTCCCTCGGACGGGAGCTCAGCTTTTGTTTTGCAACAGTTTTCCTCTCTCTGCTTGCCTTTAACATCTCCTTTCCCGTTCTTCTTTTTTGGAAGGGAAATACGTGCACCGCTGGGGAAAAAAAAAAAAAAAGAATTTTCTAAATGACCAAAGAAGATCTACGACTGTTGTTATTTTGGTTTCACGGAGCAGTTCCACGTCCACATTTACTCCATTTTAAACACCCACACACACTCACAGCACGGCGCTGTGAGGATGTCCCGGGGAACTCGATTTGTGGAGGGAATGGCTGTGAGGTCTCTGCCCCCCAACCCCCACCATTTGGGTGCTTCTGCTTGTTGATGAGGACGGGAAGCCCTGCTGAAATCCATATTCTTATCACCACACGTGCATCTGCACCCATGCTCCCCCCCGTGTGTCGTCTTTGGGCTTTGCTGTGGCCCCGTGCGGAGGGAGACCTGTTTTGTGTTGTAAACTTTTCCGCGGCCAAGCGGCTCGGTCCTTTCCTCTACGACTTGTGGGCTCTGTCTGTCCGTCTGCCTTAGAGAGACCCTCTGGGCCGGAAGTGACAGGCTGCACACAATTCCTGACAGACTGCGGACAATTCCTCCGTCGTCACGGTCCTTCTCTGATGACGTGCATGGTTTCGGTTTGACAGCGACCCCCACCCCCCACCCCGCCGTGATTTTCTAAGTCCTCCCGGGAGCCCGGGAAGTGCTCGGGCCGCTCCGGGAAGCGGGGGCCGGCAGCCCCGGCCTGCCCCGTGGCATCTCCGGGGACTTTTCCACCTCTGTCCGCGTCAGCCAGCCGGCAGCCCCGCGCCCGGCCCGGCCCAGAAGTCACGTGGGGAGTCTGTCCCCTTCCTGGCAAGCCCACCCACCCCACCCCCCTCCCCGCCGATTTTCCAACACCTCCTTCTGCGCCCAGGGTTGCCCTGTGCTGCCTGGGAGCTCCGAGGTGGACACCCTGGGGCCTCACGTGGTGACCTCCCGGCCGCCCCAAGCGGGCCCAGAGAGAAAGAGAGAGAGAGAGAGACAGAGACAGAGACAGAGACAGAGAGAGACAGAGACAGAGACAGAGACAGAGACAGAGACAGAGAGAGACCTGACCCGGCGGTGGGCTCAGGCTGTGCACTCTCGCTGGCTGGTGACCCGGTTCCCTCCCGCTGACCCCTCCGCGCCGGTCGTTGGGCGCCATCTGGCGGCCGCTTTTACAGAGTGGCCCTCCTCCGGAGCCCCGGCGACATGAGCAAGGGATGGGACTCGCAGGACGTCTGTGTGGTTTCCAGTGTGGGGCTGTGTGGAACAGAGCTGCTAAGAACATTCATGCCCCGGATTCTGTGTGAATGAACAGGAACGTGGCCGCAGCCCCCACCCCGCCCCCCGCCCCAGCCCCCGGGAGTGGTGGGAGTGGTGCCCTCCAGACCACCCTCGGGTTGGATGCCTCCCTCCCTGGAAGGACTCACGGGACTCCACAAAAGCTGACTTCCTGGAGGTCCAGCGGAGACCCCCAAGGCCCAAGGCCCCCCCCCCCCCCACCCACCCACCACAGATCACTGTGGAAGCCTTAACGACCCAAGGCTCCAGCTACATACAGACGCTCTTAGGAGGCAAGATACACCAAAGGCTTATGTAGGTTGCCACTTTCGGTGGTGGTTTCCGCGGCGTGTCAGTTTTGGAACCCGCCACGCCCTTTTTCACAGAGGCCATACCGTTTCCCTTCACCACCAGTGAGGCGTGAGTGACTGACTTGGCTTCTCCGCGACCTGACTAGCAGTTTGATCCTGTTCCGGTATTTGGAAGAAGGCAGTCTCACCCATGTGTCCCCACAATGTCTCCCTCTAATTTTCTCACTTGCTTTTCCAGGGAACAGCTCACATCTTTTCATGCGCTTATCGGTCATCCATGCGTACCTCCTCCACCCCAGGTGAAAGTGCCTGCTCTGTCTATTGCTCTTCCATTCTTTTTGTATTTTTCAGTGTTGATTTCCCCCGGGTCTCCACTCCATTGTGGGTTTTGTTTTTTGTTTTCTGTTTTTTGTTTTTTTTTTTTTGCTTAAAGATTGTCACCTGAGCTAGGCACTGTTGCCCTGCTTCCTCAGTTTCAGAGGGTACCTTTTTCAGGGTTGCTTTTTGACCGGGTCTCCTCGCCATTGTATTTTTTTATTTTTTTATTTTTTGCTTAAAGATTGCCACCTGAGCTAGCCTCTGTTGCCCATCTTCTTCGGTTTCAGAGGGTAGATTTCTCAGTGTTGCTTTTTCGCCAGCTCTCCACGCCCTTGCGTCTTTTTTTTTTCTGCTTGAAGGCTGCAACCTGAGCTAGCTTCTTTTGCCCATGTTCATCAGTTTCAGAGGGTGGATTTCTCCGTGTTGCTTTTTCCCCAGGTCTCAACACCCTTGTGTGTTTCTTTGGCTTAACGATTGCCACCTGAGCTAGCCTCTGTTGCCCATCTTCGTCCGTTTCAGAGGGTGGATTTCTCAGTGTTGCCTTTTCGCCAGCTCCCCACGCCCTTGTGTGTTTCTTTTGCTTAAAGATTGCCACCTGAAGCCAGCCTCTCTTGCCCATCTTCCTCAGTTTCAGAGGGTAGATATTTCAGGGTTGCTTTTTCCCCAGGTCTCCACGCCTTTGTGTTTTGTTTTTGCTTAACGAGTGCCACCTGAGCTAGCCTCTCTTGCCCATGTTCCTCAGTTTCAGAGGGTAGATATTTCAGGGTTGCTATGTCCCCAGGGCTCCACGCCTTTGTGCTTTGTTTTTGCTTAAGGATTGCCACCTGAGGTAGCCTCTCTTGCCCATCTTCCTCAGTTTCAGAGGGTGGATTTCTCCGTCTTGCTTTTTCCCCAGGTCTCCACGCCCTTGTGTGTTTCTTTTGCTTAAAGATTGCCACCTGAGCTAGCCTCTGTTGCCCATCTTCCTCAGTTTCAGAGGGTAGATATTTCAGGGTTGCTTTTTCCCCAGGTCTCCACGCCTTTGTGTTTTGTTTTTGCTTAACGAGTGCCACCTGAGCTAGCCTCTCTTGCCCATGTTCCTCAGTTTCAGAGGGTAGATATTTCAGGGTTGCTTTGTCCCCAGGGCTCCACGCCTTTGTGCTTTGTTTTTGCTTAAGGATTGCCACCTGAGGTAGCCTCTGTTGCCCATCTTAGTCCGTTTCAGAGGGTGGATTTCTCAGTGTTGCCTTTTCGCCAGCTCCCCACGCCCTTGTGTGTTTCTTTTGCTTAAAGATTGTCACCTGAGCTAGGCACTGTTGCCCTGCTTCCTCAGTTTCAGAGGGTACCTTTTTCAGGGTTGCTTTTTGACCGGCTCTCCTCGCCATTGTATTTTTTTATTTTATTTTTTTTGCTTAAAGATTGCCACCTGAGCTAGCCTCTGTTGCCCATCTTCGTCCGTTTCAGAGGGTGGATTTCTCAGTGTTGCCTTTTCGCCAGCTCCCCACGCCCTTGTGTGTTTCTTTTGCTTAAAGATTGTCACCTGAGCTAGGCACTGTTGCCCTGCTTCCTCAGTTTCAGAGGGTACCTTTTTCAGGGTTGCTTTTTGACCGGCTCTCCTCGCCATTGTATTTTTTTATTTTATTTTTTTTGCTTAAAGATTGCCACCTGAGCTAGCCTCTGTTGCCCATCTTCGTCCGTTTCAGAGGGTGGATTTCTCAGTGTTGCCTTTTCGCCAGCTCCCCACGCCCTTGTGTGTTTCTTTTGCTTAAAGATTGTCACCTGAGCTAGGCACTGTTGCCCTGCTTCTTCAGTTTCAGAGGGTGCCTTTTTCAGGGTTGCTTTTTGACCGGGTCTCCTCGCCATTGTATTTTTTTATTTTATTTTTTTTGCTTAAAGATTGCCACCTGAGCTAGCCTCTGTTGCCCATCTTCGTCCGTTTCAGAGGGTGGATTTCTCAGTGTTGCCTTTTCGCCAGCTCCCCACGCCCTTGTGTGTTTCTTTTGCTTAAAGATTGTCACCTGAGCTAGGCACTGTTGCCCTGCTTCCTCAGTTTCAGAGGGTACCTTTTTCAGGGTTGCTTTTTGACCGGGTCTCCTCGCCATTGTATTTTTTTATTTTATTTTTTTTTGCTTAAAGATTGCCACCTGAGCTAGCCTCTGTTGCGCTTCTTTCTCAGTTTCAGAGGGTAGATTTCCCCGTGTTGCTTTTTCCCCAGGTCTCCACGCACTTCCTTTTATTTTTCCTTAAAAATTGCCACCTGAGCTAGCCTCTGTTGCCCATCTTCGTCGGTTTCAGAGGGTAGATTTCTCACTGTTGCTTTTTTGCCAGGTCTGCACGCCCTTGTGTTTTTTTTCTGCTTAAAGGTTGCAACCTGAGCTAGCTTCTTTTGCCCATGTTCCTCAGTTTCAGAGGGTGGATTTCTCCGTGTTGCTTTTTCCCCAGGCCTCCACGCCCTTGTGTGTTTCTTTTGCTTAACGATTGCCACCTGAGCTAGCCTCTGTTGCCCATCTTCGTCCGTTTCAGAGGGTGGATTTCTCAGTGTTGCCTTTTCGCCAGCTCCCCACGCCCTTGTGTGTTTCTTTTGCTTAAAGATTGCCACCTGAAGCCAGCCTCTCTTGCCCATCTTCCTCAGTTTCAGAGGGTAGATATTTCAGGGTTGCTTTTTCCCCAGGTCTCCACGCCTTTGTGTTTTGTTTTTGCTTAACGAGTGCCACCTGAGCTAGCCTCTCTTGCCCATGTTCCTCAGTTTCAGAGGGTAGATATTTCAGGGTTGCTTTGTCCCCAGGGCTCCACGCCTTTGTGCTTTGTTTTTGCTTAAGGATTGCCACCTGAGGTAGCCTCTCTTGCCCATCTTCCTCAGTTTCAGAGGGTGGATTTCTCCGTGTTGCTTTTTCCCCAGGTCTCCACGCCCTTGTGTGTTTCTTTTGCTTAAAGATTGCCACCTGAGCTAGCCTCTGTTGCCCATCTTCCTCAGTTTCAGAGGGTAGATATTTCAGGGTTGCTTTTTCCCCAGGTCTCCACGCCTTTGTGTTTTGTTTTTGCTTAACGAGTGCCACCTGAGCTAGCCTCTCTTGCCCATGTTCCTCAGTTTCAGAGGGTAGATATTTCAGGGTTGCTTTGTCCCCAGGGCTCCACGCCTTTGTGCTTTGTTTTTGCTTAAGGATTGCCACCTGAGGTAGCCTCTGTTGCCCATCTTAGTCCGTTTCAGAGGGTGGATTTCTCAGTGTTGCCTTTTCGCCAGCTCCCCACGCCCTTGTGTGTTTCTTTTGCTTAAAGATTGTCACCTGAGCTAGGCACTGTTGCCCTGCTTCTTCAGTTTCAGAGGGTACCTTTTTCAGGGTTGCTTTTTGACCGGCTCTCCTCGCCATTGTATTTTTTTATTTTATTTTTTTTGCTTAAAGATTGCCACCTGAGCTAGCCTCTGTTGCCCATCTTCGTCCGTTTCAGAGGGTGGATTTCTCAGTGTTGCCTTTTCGCCAGCTCCCCACGCCCTTGTGTGTTTCTTTTGCTTAAAGATTGTCACCTGAGCTAGGCACTGTTGCCCTGCTTCCTCAGTTTCAGAGGGTACCTTTTTCAGGGTTGCTTTTTGACCGGCTCTCCTCGCCATTGTATTTTTTTATTTTATTTTTTTTTGCTTAAAGATTGCCACCTGAGCTAGCCTCTGTTGCGCTTCTTTCTCAGTTTCAGAGGGTAGATTTCCCCGTGTTGCTTTTTCCCCAGGTCTCCACGCACTTCCTTTTATTTTTCCTTAAAAATTGCCACCTGAGCTAGCCTCTGTTGCCCATCTTCGTCGGTTTCAGAGGGTAGATTTCTCACTGTTGCTTTTTTGCCAGGTCTGCACGCCCTTGTGTTTTTTTTCTGCTTAAAGGTTGCAACCTGAGCTAGCTTCTTTTGCCCATGTTCCTCAGTTTCAGAGGGTGGATTTCTCCGTGTTGCTTTTTCCCCAGGCCTCCACGCCCTTGTGTGTTTCTTTTGCTTAACGATTGCCACCTGAGCTAGCCTCTGTTGCCCATCTTCGTCCGTTTCAGAGGGTGGATTTCTCAGTGTTGCCTTTTCGCCAGCTCCCCACGCCCTTGTGTGTTTCTTTTGCTTAAAGATTGCCACCTGAAGCCAGCCTCTCTTGCCCATCTTCCTCAGTTTCAGAGGGTAGATATTTCAGGGTTGCTTTTTCCCCAGGTCTCCACGCCTTTGTGTTTTGTTTTTGCTTAACGAGTGCCACCTGAGCTAGCCTCTCTTGCCCATGTTCCTCAGTTTCAGAGGGTAGATATTTCAGGGTTGCTTTGTCCCCAGGGCTCCACGCCTTTGTGCTTTGTTTTTGCTTAAGGATTGCCACCTGAGGTAGCCTCTGTTGCCCATCTTAGTCCGTTTCAGAGGGTGGATTTCTCAGTGTTGCCTTTTCGCCAGCTCCCCACGCCCTTGTGTGTTTCTTTTGCTTAAAGATTGTCACCTGAGCTAGGCACTGTTGCCCTGCTTCCTCAGTTTCAGAGGGTACCTTTTTCAGGGTTGCTTTTTGACTGGCTCTCCTCGCCATTGTATTTTTTTATTTTATTTTTTTTGCTTAAAGATTGCCACCTGAGCTAGCCTCTGTTGCCCATCTTCGTCCGTTTCAGAGGGTGGATTTCTCAGTGTTGCCTTTTCGCCAGCTCCCCACGCCCTTGTGTGTTTCTTTTGCTTAAAGATTGTCACCTGAGCTAGGCACTGTTGCCCTGCTTCTTCAGTTTCAGAGGGAGCCTTTTTCAGGGTTGCTTTTTGACCGGGTCTCCTCGCCATTGTATTTTTTTATTTTATTTTTTTTGCTTAAAGATTGCCACCTGAGCTAGCCTCTGTTGCCCATCTTCGTCCGTTTCAGAGGGTGGATTTCTCAGTGTTGCCTTTTCGCCAGCTCCCCACGCCCTTGTGTGTTTCTTTTGCTTAAAGATTGTCACCTGAGCTAGGCACTGTTGCCCTGCTTCCTCAGTTTCAGAGGGTACCTTTTTCAGGGTTGCTTTTTGACCGGCTCTCCTCGCCATTGTATTTTTTTATTTTATTTTTTTTGCTTAAAGATTGCCACCTGAGCTAGCCTCTGTTGCCCATCTTCGTCCGTTTCAGAGGGTGGATTTCTCAGTGTTGCCTTTTCGCCAGCTCCCCACGCCCTTGTGTGTTTCTTTTGCTTAAAGATTGCCACCTGAAGCCAGCCTCTCTTGCCCATCTTCCTCAGTTTCAGAGGGTAGATATTTCAGGGTTGCTTTTTCCCCAGGTCTCCACGCCTTTGTGTTTTGTTTTTGCTTAACGAGTGCCACCTGAGCTAGCCTCTCTTGCCCATGTTCCTCAGTTTCAGAGGGTAGATATTTCAGGGTTGCTATGTCCCCAGGGCTCCACGCCTTTGTGCTTTGTTTTTGCTTAAGGATTGCCACCTGAGGTAGCCTCTCTTGCCCATCTTCCTCAGTTTCAGAGGGTGGATTTCTCCGTCTTGCTTTTTCCCCAGGTCTCCACGCCCTTGTGTGTTTCTTTTGCTTAAAGATTGCCACCTGAGCTAGCCTCTGTTGCCCATCTTCGTCCGTTTCAGAGGGTGGATTTCTCAGTGTTGCCTTTTCGCCAGCTCCCCACGCCCTTGTGTGTTTCTTTTGCTTAAAGATTGTCACCTGAGCTAGGCACTGTTGCCCTGCTTCCTCAGTTTCAGAGGGTACCTTTTTCAGGGTTGCTTTTTGACCGGCTCTCCTCGCCATTGTATTTTTTTATTTTATTTTTTTTTGCTTAAAGATTGCCACCTGAGCTAGCCTCTGTTGCGCTTCTTTCTCAGTTTCAGAGGGTAGATTTCCCCGTGTTGCTTTTTCCCCAGGTCTCCACGCACTTCCTTTTATTTTTCCTTAAAAATTGCCACCTGAGCTAGCCTCTGTTGCCCATCTTCGTCGGTTTCAGAGGGTAGATTTCTCACTGTTGCTTTTTTGCCAGGTCTGCACGCCCTTGTGTTTTTTTTCTGCTTAAAGGTTGCAACCTGAGCTAGCTTCTTTTGCCCATGTTCCTCAGTTTCAGAGGGTGGATTTCTCCGTGTTGCTTTTTCCCCAGGCCTCCACGCCCTTGTGTGTTTCTTTTGCTTAACGATTGCCACCTGAGCTAGCCTCTGTTGCCCATCTTCGTCCGTTTCAGAGGGTGGATTTCTCAGTGTTGCCTTTTCGCCAGCTCCCCACGCCCTTGTGTGTTTCTTTTGCTTAAAGATTGCCACCTGAAGCCAGCCTCTCTTGCCCATCTTCCTCAGTTTCAGAGGGTAGATATTTCAGGGTTGCTTTTTCCCCAGGTCTCCACGCCTTTGTGTTTTGTTTTTGCTTAACGAGTGCCACCTGAGCTAGCCTCTCTTGCCCATGTTCCTCAGTTTCAGAGGGTAGATATTTCAGGGTTGCTTTGTCCCCAGGGCTCCACGCCTTTGTGCTTTGTTTTTGCTTAAGGATTGCCACCTGAGGTAGCCTCTGTTGCCCATCTTAGTCCGTTTCAGAGGGTGGATTTCTCAGTGTTGCCTTTTCGCCAGCTCCCCACGCCCTTGTGTGTTTCTTTTGCTTAAAGATTGTCACCTGAGCTAGGCACTGTTGCCCTGCTTCCTCAGTTTCAGAGGGTACCTTTTTCAGGGTTGCTTTTTGACCGGCTCTCCTCGCCATTGTATTTTTTTATTTTATTTTTTTTGCTTAAAGATTGCCACCTGAGCTAGCCTCTGTTGCCCATCTTCGTCCGTTTCAGAGGGTGGATTTCTCAGTGTTGCCTTTTCGCCAGCTCCCCACGCCCTTGTGTGTTTCTTTTGCTTAAAGATTGTCACCTGAGCTAGGCACTGTTGCCCTGCTTCTTCAGTTTCAGAGGGTGCCTTTTTCAGGGTTGCTTTTTGACCGGGTCTCCTCGCCATTGTATTTTTTTATTTTATTTTTTTTGCTTAAAGATTGCCACCTGAGCTAGCCTCTGTTGCCCATCTTCGTCCGTTTCAGAGGGTGGATTTCTCAGTGTTGCCTTTTCGCCAGCTCCCCACGCCCTTGTGTGTTTCTTTTGCTTAAAGATTGTCACCTGAGCTAGGCACTGTTGCCCTGCTTCCTCAGTTTCAGAGGGTACCTTTTTCAGGGTTGCTTTTTGACCGGCTCTCCTCGCCATTGTATTTTTTTATTTTATTTTTTTTGCTTAAAGATTGCCACCTGAGCTAGCCTCTGTTGCCCATCTTCGTCCGTTTCAGAGGGTGGATTTCTCAGTGTTGCCTTTTCGCCAGCTCCCCACGCCCTTGTGTGTTTCTTTTGCTTAAAGATTGTCACCTGAGCTAGGCACTGTTGCCCTGCTTCCTCAGTTTCAGAGGGTACCTTTTTCAGGGTTGCTTTTTGACCGGCTCTCCTCGCCATTGTATTTTTTTATTTTATTTTTTTTTGCTTAAAGATTGCCACCTGAGCTAGCCTCTGTTGCGCTTCTTTCTCAGTTTCAGAGGGTAGATTTCCCCGTGTTGCTTTTTCCCCAGGTCTCCACGCACTTCCTTTTATTTTTCCTTAAAAATTGCCACCTGAGCTAGCCTCTGTTGCCCATCTTCGTCGGTTTCAGAGGGTAGATTTCTCACTGTTGCTTTTTTGCCAGGTCTGCACGCCCTTGTGTTTTTTTTCTGCTTAAAGGTTGCAACCTGAGCTAGCTTCTTTTGCCCATGTTCCTCAGTTTCAGAGGGTGGATTTCTCCGTGTTGCTTTTTCCCCAGGCCTCCACGCCCTTGTGTGTTTCTTTTGCTTAACGATTGCCACCTGAGCTAGCCTCTGTTGCCCATCTTCGTCCGTTTCAGAGGGTGGATTTCTCAGTGTTGCCTTTTCGCCAGCTCCCCACGCCCTTGTGTGTTTCTTTTGCTTAAAGATTGCCACCTGAAGCCAGCCTCTCTTGCCCATCTTCCTCAGTTTCAGAGGGTAGATATTTCAGGGTTGCTTTTTCCCCAGGTCTCCACGCCTTTGTGTTTTGTTTTTGCTTAACGAGTGCCACCTGAGCTAGCCTCTCTTGCCCATGTTCCTCAGTTTCAGAGGGTAGATATTTCAGGGTTGCTTTGTCCCCAGGGCTCCACGCCTTTGTGCTTTGTTTTTGCTTAAGGATTGCCACCTGAGGTAGCCTCTGTTGCCCATCTTAGTCCGTTTCAGAGGGTGGATTTCTCAGTGTTGCCTTTTCGCCAGCTCCCCACGCCCTTGTGTGTTTCTTTTGCTTAAAGATTGTCACCTGAGCTAGGCACTGTTGCCCTGCTTCCTCAGTTTCAGAGGGTACCTTTTTCAGGGTTGCTTTTTGACCGGCTCTCCTCGCCATTGTATTTTTTTATTTTATTTTTTTTGCTTAAAGATTGCCACCTGAGCTAGCCTCTGTTGCCCATCTTCGTCCGTTTCAGAGGGTGGATTTCTCAGTGTTGCCTTTTCGCCAGCTCCCCACGCCCTTGTGTGTTTCTTTTGCTTAAAGATTGTCACCTGAGCTAGGCACTGTTGCCCTGCTTCTTCAGTTTCAGAGGGTGCCTTTTTCAGGGTTGCTTTTTGACCGGGTCTCCTCGCCATTGTATTTTTTTATTTTATTTTTTTTGCTTAAAGATTGCCACCTGAGCTAGCCTCTGTTGCCCATCTTCGTCCGTTTCAGAGGGTGGATTTCTCAGTGTTGCCTTTTCGCCAGCTCCCCACGCCCTTGTGTGTTTCTTTTGCTTAAAGATTGTCACCTGAGCTAGGCACTGTTGCCCTGCTTCCTCAGTTTCAGAGGGTACCTTTTTCAGGGTTGCTTTTTGACCGGCTCTCCTCGCCATTGTATTTTTTTATTTTATTTTTTTTGCTTAAAGATTGCCACCTGAGCTAGCCTCTGTTGCCCATCTTCGTCCGTTTCAGAGGGTGGATTTCTCAGTGTTGCCTTTTCGCCAGCTCCCCACGCCCTTGTGTGTTTCTTTTGCTTAAAGATTGTCACCTGAGCTAGGCACTGTTGCCCTGCTTCTTCAGTTTCAGAGGGTGCCTTTTTCAGGGTTGCTTTTTGACCGGGTCTCCTCGCCATTGTATTTTTTTATTTTATTTTTTTTGCTTAAAGATTGCCACCTGAGCTAGCCTCTGTTGCCCATCTTCGTCCGTTTCAGAGGGTGGATTTCTCAGTGTTGCCTTTTCGCCAGCTCCCCACGCCCTTGTGTGTTTCTTTTGCTTAAAGATTGTCACCTGAGCTAGGCACTGTTGCCCTGCTTCCTCAGTTTCAGAGGGTACCTTTTTCAGGGTTGCTTTTTGACCGGGTCTCCTCGCCATTGTATTTTTTTATTTTATTTTTTTTTGCTTAAAGATTGCCACCTGAGCTAGCCTCTGTTGCGCTTCTTTCTCAGTTTCAGAGGGTAGATTTCCCCGTGTTGCTTTTTCCCCAGGTCTCCACGCACTTCCTTTTATTTTTCCTTAAAAATTGCCACCTGAGCTAGCCTCTGTTGCCCATCTTCGTCGGTTTCAGAGGGTAGATTTCTCACTGTTGCTTTTTTGCCAGGTCTGCACGCCCTTGTGTTTTTTTTCTGCTTAAAGGTTGCAACCTGAGCTAGCTTCTTTTGCCCATGTTCCTCAGTTTCAGAGGGTGGATTTCTCCGTGTTGCTTTTTCCCCAGGCCTCCACGCCCTTGTGTGTTTCTTTTGCTTAACGATTGCCACCTGAGCTAGCCTCTGTTGCCCATCTTCGTCCGTTTCAGAGGGTGGATTTCTCAGTGTTGCCTTTTCGCCAGCTCCCCACGCCCTTGTGTGTTTCTTTTGCTTAAAGATTGCCACCTGAAGCCAGCCTCTCTTGCCCATCTTCCTCAGTTTCAGAGGGTAGATATTTCAGGGTTGCTTTTTCCCCAGGTCTCCACGCCTTTGTGTTTTGTTTTTGCTTAACGAGTGCCACCTGAGCTAGCCTCTCTTGCCCATGTTCCTCAGTTTCAGAGGGTAGATATTTCAGGGTTGCTTTGTCCCCAGGGCTCCACGCCTTTGTGCTTTGTTTTTGCTTAAGGATTGCCACCTGAGGTAGCCTCTCTTGCCCATCTTCCTCAGTTTCAGAGGGTGGATTTCTCCGTGTTGCTTTTTCCCCAGGTCTCCACGCCCTTGTGTGTTTCTTTTGCTTAAAGATTGCCACCTGAAGCCAGCCTCTCTTGCCCATCTTCCTCAGTTTCAGAGGGTAGATATTTCAGGGTTGCTTTTTCCCCAGGTCTCCACGCCTTTGTGTTTTGTTTTTGCTTAACGAGTGCCACCTGAGCTAGCCTCTCTTGCCCATGTTCCTCAGTTTCAGAGGGTAGATATTTCAGGGTTGCTTTGTCCCCAGGGCTCCACGCCTTTGTGCTTTGTTTTTGCTTAAGGATTGCCACCTGAGGTAGCCTCTGTTGCCCATCTTAGTCCGTTTCAGAGGGTGGATTTCTCAGTGTTGCCTTTTCGCCAGCTCCCCACGCCCTTGTGTGTTTCTTTTGCTTAAAGATTGTCACCTGAGCTAGGCACTGTTGCCCTGCTTCTTCAGTTTCAGAGGGTACCTTTTTCAGGGTTGCTTTTTGACCGGCTCTCCTCGCCATTGTATTTTTTTATTTTATTTTTTTTGCTTAAAGATTGCCACCTGAGCTAGCCTCTGTTGCCCATCTTCGTCCGTTTCAGAGGGTGGATTTCTCAGTGTTGCCTTTTCGCCAGCTCCCCACGCCCTTGTGTGTTTCTTTTGCTTAAAGATTGTCACCTGAGCTAGGCACTGTTGCCCTGCTTCCTCAGTTTCAGAGGGTACCTTTTTCAGGGTTGCTTTTTGACCGGCTCTCCTCGCCATTGTATTTTTTTATTTTATTTTTTTTTGCTTAAAGATTGCCACCTGAGCTAGCCTCTGTTGCGCTTCTTTCTCAGTTTCAGAGGGTAGATTTCCCCGTGTTGCTTTTTCCCCAGGTCTCCACGCACTTCCTTTTATTTTTCCTTAAAAATTGCCACCTGAGCTAGCCTCTGTTGCCCATCTTCGTCGGTTTCAGAGGGTAGATTTCTCACTGTTGCTTTTTTGCCAGGTCTGCACGCCCTTGTGTTTTTTTTCTGCTTAAAGGTTGCAACCTGAGCTAGCTTCTTTTGCCCATGTTCCTCAGTTTCAGAGGGTGGATTTCTCCGTGTTGCTTTTTCCCCAGGCCTCCACGCCCTTGTGTGTTTCTTTTGCTTAACGATTGCCACCTGAGCTAGCCTCTGTTGCCCATCTTCGTCCGTTTCAGAGGGTGGATTTCTCAGTGTTGCCTTTTCGCCAGCTCCCCACGCCCTTGTGTGTTTCTTTTGCTTAAAGATTGCCACCTGAAGCCAGCCTCTCTTGCCCATCTTCCTCAGTTTCAGAGGGTAGATATTTCAGGGTTGCTTTTTCCCCAGGTCTCCACGCCTTTGTGTTTTGTTTTTGCTTAACGAGTGCCACCTGAGCTAGCCTCTCTTGCCCATGTTCCTCAGTTTCAGAGGGTAGATATTTCAGGGTTGCTTTGTCCCCAGGGCTCCACGCCTTTGTGCTTTGTTTTTGCTTAAGGATTGCCACCTGAGGTAGCCTCTGTTGCCCATCTTAGTCCGTTTCAGAGGGTGGATTTCTCAGTGTTGCCTTTTCGCCAGCTCCCCACGCCCTTGTGTGTTTCTTTTGCTTAAAGATTGTCACCTGAGCTAGGCACTGTTGCCCTGCTTCTTCAGTTTCAGAGGGTGCCTTTTTCAGGGTTGCTTTTTGACCGGGTCTCCTCGCCATTGTATTTTTTTATTTTATTTTTTTTGCTTAAAGATTGCCACCTGAGCTAGCCTCTGTTGCCCATCTTCGTCCGTTTCAGAGGGTGGATTTCTCAGTGTTGCCTTTTCGCCAGCTCCCCACGCCCTTGTGTGTTTCTTTTGCTTAAAGATTGTCACCTGAGCTAGGCACTGTTGCCCTGCTTCCTCAGTTTCAGAGGGTACCTTTTTCAGGGTTGCTTTTTGACCGGCTCTCCTCGCCATTGTATTTTTTTATTTTATTTTTTTTTGCTTAAAGATTGCCACCTGAGCTAGCCTCTGTTGCGCTTCTTTCTCAGTTTCAGAGGGTAGATTTCCCCGTGTTGCTTTTTCCCCAGGTCTCCACGCACTTCCTTTTATTTTTCCTTAAAAATTGCCACCTGAGCTAGCCTCTGTTGCCCATCTTCGTCGGTTTCAGAGGGTAGATTTCTCACTGTTGCTTTTTTGCCAGGTCTGCACGCCCTTGTGTTTTTTTTCTGCTTAAAGGTTGCAACCTGAGCTAGCTTCTTTTGCCCATGTTCCTCAGTTTCAGAGGGTGGATTTCTCCGTGTTGCTTTTTCCCCAGGCCTCCACGCCCTTGTGTGTTTCTTTTGCTTAACGATTGCCACCTGAGCTAGCCTCTGTTGCCCATCTTCGTCCGTTTCAGAGGGTGGATTTCTCAGTGTTGCCTTTTCGCCAGCTCCCCACGCCCTTGTGTGTTTCTTTTGCTTAAAGATTGCCACCTGAAGCCAGCCTCTCTTGCCCATCTTCCTCAGTTTCAGAGGGTAGATATTTCAGGGTTGCTTTTTCCCCAGGTCTCCACGCCTTTGTGTTTTGTTTTTGCTTAACGAGTGCCACCTGAGCTAGCCTCTCTTGCCCATGTTCCTCAGTTTCAGAGGGTAGATATTTCAGGGTTGCTTTGTCCCCAGGGCTCCACGCCTTTGTGCTTTGTTTTTGCTTAAGGATTGCCACCTGAGGTAGCCTCTCTTGCCCATCTTCCTCAGTTTCAGAGGGTGGATTTCTCCGTGTTGCTTTTTCCCCAGGTCTCCACGCCCTTGTGTGTTTCTTTTGCTTAAAGATTGCCACCTGAGCTAGCCTCTGTTGCCCATCTTCCTCAGTTTCAGAGGGTAGATATTTCAGGGTTGCTTTTTCCCCAGGTCTCCACGCCTTTGTGTTTTGTTTTTGCTTAACGAGTGCCACCTGAGCTAGCCTCTCTTGCCCATGTTCCTCAGTTTCAGAGGGTAGATATTTCAGGGTTGCTTTGTCCCCAGGGCTCCACGCCTTTGTGCTTTGTTTTTGCTTAAGGATTGCCACCTGAGGTAGCCTCTGTTGCCCATCTTAGTCCGTTTCAGAGGGTGGATTTCTCAGTGTTGCCTTTTCGCCAGCTCCCCACGCCCTTGTGTGTTTCTTTTGCTTAAAGATTGTCACCTGAGCTAGGCACTGTTGCCCTGCTTCTTCAGTTTCAGAGGGTACCTTTTTCAGGGTTGCTTTTTGACCGGCTCTCCTCGCCATTGTATTTTTTTATTTTATTTTTTTTGCTTAAAGATTGCCACCTGAGCTAGCCTCTGTTGCCCATCTTCGTCCGTTTCAGAGGGTGGATTTCTCAGTGTTGCCTTTTCGCCAGCTCCCCACGCCCTTGTGTGTTTCTTTTGCTTAAAGATTGTCACCTGAGCTAGGCACTGTTGCCCTGCTTCCTCAGCTTCAGAGGGTACCTTTTTCAGGGTTGCTTTTTGACCGGCTCTCCTCGCCATTGTATTTTTTTATTTTATTTTTTTTTGCTTAAAAATTGCCACCTGAGCTAGCCTCTGTTGCGCTTCTTTCTCAGTTTCAGAGGGTAGATTTCCCCGTGTTGCTTTTTCCCCAGGTCTCCACGCACTTCCTTTTATTTTTCCTTAAAAATTGCCACCTGAGCTAGCCTCTGTTGCCCATCTTCGTCGGTTTCAGAGGGTAGATTTCTCACTGTTGCTTTTTTGCCAGGTCTGCACGCCCTTGTGTTTTTTTTCTGCTTAAAGGTTGCAACCTGAGCTAGCTTCTTTTGCCCATGTTCCTCAGTTTCAGAGGGTGGATTTCTCCGTGTTGCTTTTTCCCCAGGCCTCCACGCCCTTGTGTGTTTCTTTTGCTTAACGATTGCCACCTGAGCTAGCCTCTGTTGCCCATCTTCGTCCGTTTCAGAGGGTGGATTTCTCAGTGTTGCCTTTTCGCCAGCTCCCCACGCCCTTGTGTGTTTCTTTTGCTTAAAGATTGCCACCTGAAGCCAGCCTCTCTTGCCCATCTTCCTCAGTTTCAGAGGGTAGATATTTCAGGGTTGCTTTTTCCCCAGGTCTCCACGCCTTTGTGTTTTGTTTTTGCTTAACGAGTGCCACCTGAGCTAGCCTCTCTTGCCCATGTTCCTCAGTTTCAGAGGGTAGATATTTCAGGGTTGCTTTGTCCCCAGGGCTCCACGCCTTTGTGCTTTGTTTTTGCTTAAGGATTGCCACCTGAGGTAGCCTCTGTTGCCCATCTTAGTCCGTTTCAGAGGGTGGATTTCTCAGTGTTGCCTTTTCGCCAGCTCCCCACGCCCTTGTGTGTTTCTTTTGCTTAAAGATTGTCACCTGAGCTAGGCACTGTTGCCCTGCTTCCTCAGTTTCAGAGGGTACCTTTTTCAGGGTTGCTTTTTGACCGGGTCTCCTCGCCATTGTATTTTTTTATTTTATTTTTTTTGCTTAAAGATTGCCACCTGAGCTAGCCTCTGTTGCCCATCTTCGTCCGTTTCAGAGGGTGGATTTCTCAGTGTTGCCTTTTCGCCAGCTCCCCACGCCCTTGTGTGTTTCTTTTGCTTAAAGATTGTCACCTGAGCTAGGCACTGTTGCCCTGCTTCCTCAGTTTCAGAGGGTACCTTTTTCAGGGTTGCTTTTTGACCGGCTCTCCTCGCCATTGTATTTTTTTATTTTATTTTTTTTGCTTAAAGATTGCCACCTGAGCTAGCCTCTGTTGCCCATCTTCGTCCGTTTCAGAGGGTGGATTTCTCAGTGTTGCCTTTTCGCCAGCTCCCCACGCCCTTGTGTGTTTCTTTTGCTTAAAGATTGCCACCTGAAGCCAGCCTCTCTTGCCCATCTTCCTCAGTTTCAGAGGGTAGATATTTCAGGGTTGCTTTTTCCCCAGGTCTCCACGCCTTTGTGTTTTGTTTTTGCTTAACGAGTGCCACCTGAGCTAGCCTCTCTTGCCCATGTTCCTCAGTTTCAGAGGGTAGATATTTCAGGGTTGCTATGTCCCCAGGGCTCCACGCCTTTGTGCTTTGTTTTTGCTTAAGGATTGCCACCTGAGGTAGCCTCTCTTGCCCATCTTCCTCAGTTTCAGAGGGTGGATTTCTCCGTCTTGCTTTTTCCCCAGGTCTCCACGCCCTTGTGTGTTTCTTTTGCTTAAAGATTGCCACCTGAGCTAGCCTCTGTTGCCCATCTTCGTCCGTTTCAGAGGGTGGATTTCTCAGTGTTGCCTTTTCGCCAGCTCCCCACGCCCTTGTGTGTTTCTTTTGCTTAAAGATTGTCACCTGAGCTAGGCACTGTTGCCCTGCTTCCTCAGTTTCAGAGGGTACCTTTTTCAGGGTTGCTTTTTGACCGGCTCTCCTCGCCATTGTATTTTTTTATTTTATTTTTTTTGCTTAAAGATTGCCACCTGAGCTAGCCTCTGTTGCCCATCTTCGTCCGTTTCAGAGGGTGGATTTCTCAGTGTTGCCTTTTCGCCAGCTCCCCACGCCCTTGTGTGTTTCTTTTGCTTAAAGATTGTCACCTGAGCTAGGCACTGTTGCCCTGCTTCTTCAGTTTCAGAGGGTGCCTTTTTCAGGGTTGCTTTTTGACCGGGTCTCCTCGCCATTGTATTTTTTTATTTTATTTTTTTTGCTTAAAGATTGCCACCTGAGCTAGCCTCTGTTGCCCATCTTCGTCCGTTTCAGAGGGTGGATTTCTCAGTGTTGCCTTTTCGCCAGCTCCCCACGCCCTTGTGTGTTTCTTTTGCTTAAAGATTGTCACCTGAGCTAGGCACTGTTGCCCTGCTTCCTCAGTTTCAGAGGGTACCTTTTTCAGGGTTGCTTTTTCACCGGGTCTCCTCGCCATTGTATTTTTTTATTTTATTTTTTTTGCTTAAAGATTGCCACCTGAGCTAGCCTCTGTTGTCCATCTTCGTCGGTTTCAGAGGGTAGATTTCTCACTGTTGCTTTTTTGCCAGGTCTGCACGCCCTTGTGTTTTTTTTCTGCTTAAAGGTTGCAACCTGAGCTAGCTTCTTTTGCCCATGTCCCTCAGTTTCAGAGGGTGGATTTCTCCGTGTTGCTTTTTCCCCAGGCCTCCACGCCCTTGTGTGTTTCTTTTGCTTAAAGATTGCCACCTGAAGCCAGCCTCTCTTGCCCATCTTCCTCAGTTTCAGAGGGTAGATATTTCAGGGTTGCTTTTTCCCCAGGTCTCCACGCCTTTGTGTTTTGTTTTTGCTTAACGATTGCCACCTGAGCTAGCCTCTCTTGCCCATGTTCCTCAGTTTCAGAGGGTAGATATTTCAGGGTTGCTTTGTCCCCAGGGCTCCACGCCTTTGTGCTTTGTTTTTGCTTAAGGATTGCCACCTGAGGTAGCCTCTCTTGCCCATCTTCCTCAGTTTCAGAGGGTGGATTTCTCCGTGTTGCTTTTTCCCCAGGTCTCCACGCCCTTGTGTGTTTCTTTTGCTTAACGATTGCCACCTGAGCTAGCCTCTGTTGCCCATCTTCGTCCGTTTCAGAGGGTGGATTTCTCAGTGTTGCCTTTTCGCCAGCTCCCCACGCCCTTGTGTGTTTCTTTTGCTTAAAGATTGTCACCTGAGCTAGGCACTGTTGCCCTGCTTCCTCAGTTTCAGAGGGTACCTTTTTCAGGGTTGCTTTTTGACCGGGTCTCCTCGCCATTGTATTTTTTTATCTTATTTTTTTTGCTTAAAGATTGCCACCTGAGCTAGCCTCTGTTGCGCTTCTTTCTCAGTTCTAGAGGGTAGATTTCTCCGTGTTGCTTTTTCCCCAGGTCTCCACGCACTTCCTTTTATTTTTCCTTAAAAATTGCCACCTGAGCTAGCCTCTGTTGTCCATCTTCGTCGGTTTCAGAGGGTAGATTTCTCACTGTTGCTTTTTTGCCAGGTCTGCACGCCCTTGTGTTTTTTTTCTGCTTAAAGGTTGCAACCTGAGCTAGCTTCTTTTGCCCATGTCCCTCAGTTTCAGAGGGTGGATTTCTCCGTGTTGCTTTTTCCCCAGGTCTCCACGCCCTTGTGTGTTTCTTTTGCTTAAAGATTGCCACCTGAAGCCAGCCTCTCTTGCCCATCTTCCTCAGTTTCAGAGGGTAGATATTTCAGGGTTGCTTTTTCCCCAGGTCTCCACGCCCTTGTGTGTTTCTTTTGCTTAAAGATTGTCACCTGAGCTAGGCACTGTTGCCCTGCTTCCTCAGTTTCAGAGGGTACCTTTTTCAGGGTTGCTTTTTGACCGGGTCTCCTCGCCATTGTATTTTTTTATCTTATTTTTTTTGCTTAAAGATTGCCACCTGAGCTAGCCTCTGTTGCGCTTCTTTCTCAGTTCTAGAGGGTAGATTTCCCCGTGTTGCTTTTTCCCCAGGTCTCCACGCACTTCCTTTTATTTTTCCTTAAAAATTGCCACCTGAGCTAGCCTCTGTTGCCCATCTTCGTCGGTTTCAGAGGGTAGATTTCTCACTGTTGCTTTTTTGCCAGGTCTGCACGCCCTTGTGTTTTTTTTCTGCTTAAAGGTTGCAACCTGAGCTAGCTTCTTTTGCCCATGTTCCTCAGTTTCAGAGGGTGGATTTCTCCGTGTTGCTTTTTCCCCAGGCCTCCACGCCCTTGTGTGTTTCTTTTGCTTAACGATTGCCACCTGAGCTAGCCTCTGTTGCCCATCTTCGTCCGTTTCAGAGGGTGGATTTCTCAGTGTTGCCTTTTCGCCAGCTCCCCACGCCCTTGTGTGTTTCTTTTGCTTAAAGATTGCCACCTGAAGCCAGCCTCTCTTGCCCATCTTCCTCAGTTTCAGAGGGTAGATATTTCAGGGTTGCTTTTTCCCCAGGTCTCCACGCCTTTGTGTTTTGTTTTTGCTTAACGAGTGCCACCTGAGCTAGCCTCTCTTGCCCATGTTCCTCAGTTTCAGAGGGTAGATATTTCAGGGTTGCTTTGTCCCCAGGGCTCCACGCCTTTGTGCTTTGTTTTTGCTTAAGGATTGCCACCTGAGGTAGCCTCTCTTGCCCATCTTCCTCAGTTTCAGAGGGTGGATTTCTCCGTGTTGCTTTTTCCCCAGGTCTCCACGCCCTTGTGTGTTTCTTTTGCTTAAAGATTGCCACCTGAGCTAGCCTCTGTTGCCCATCTTCCTCAGTTTCAGAGGGTAGATATTTCAGGGTTGCTTTTTCCCCAGGTCTCCACGCCTTTGTGTTTTGTTTTTGCTTAACGAGTGCCACCTGAGCTAGCCTCTCTTGCCCATGTTCCTCAGTTTCAGAGGGTAGATATTTCAGGGTTGCTTTGTCCCCAGGGCTCCACGCCTTTGTGCTTTGTTTTTGCTTAAGGATTGCCACCTGAGGTAGCCTCTGTTGCCCATCTTAGTCCGTTTCAGAGGGTGGATTTCTCAGTGTTGCCTTTTCGCCAGCTCCCCACGCCCTTGTGTGTTTCTTTTGCTTAAAGATTGTCACCTGAGCTAGGCACTGTTGCCCTGCTTCCTCAGTTTCAGAGGGTACCTTTTTCAGGGTTGCTTTTTGACCGGCTCTCCTCGCCATTGTATTTTATTATTTTATTTTTTTTTGCTTAAAGATTGCCACCTGAGCTAGCCTCTGTTGCGCTTCTTTCTCAGTTTCAGAGGGTAGATTTCCCCGTGTTGCTTTTTCCCCAGGTCTCCACGCACTTCCTTTTATTTTTCCTTAAAAATTGCCACCTGAGCTAGCCTCTGTTGCCCATCTTCGTCGGTTTCAGAGGGTAGATTTCTCACTGTTGCTTTTTTGCCAGGTCTGCACGCCCTTGTGTTTTTTTTCTGCTTAAAGGTTGCAACCTGAGCTAGCTTCTTTTGCCCATGTTCCTCAGTTTCAGAGGGTGGATTTCTCCGTGTTGCTTTTTCCCCAGGCCTCCACGCCCTTGTGTGTTTCTTTTGCTTAACGATTGCCACCTGAGCTAGCCTCTGTTGCCCATCTTCGTCCGTTTCAGAGGGTGGATTTCTCAGTGTTGCCTTTTCGCCAGCTCCCCACGCCCTTGTGTGTTTCTTTTGCTTAAAGATTGCCACCTGAAGCCAGCCTCTCTTGCCCATCTTCCTCAGTTTCAGAGGGTAGATATTTCAGGGTTGCTTTTTCCCCAGGTCTCCACGCCTTTGTGTTTTGTTTTTGCTTAACGAGTGCCACCTGAGCTAGCCTCTCTTGCCCATGTTCCTCAGTTTCAGAGGGTAGATATTTCAGGGTTGCTTTGTCCCCAGGGCTCCACGCCTTTGTGCTTTGTTTTTGCTTAAGGATTGCCACCTGAGGTAGCCTCTGTTGCCCATCTTAGTCCGTTTCAGAGGGTGGATTTCTCAGTGTTGCCTTTTCGCCAGCTCCCCACGCCCTTGTGTGTTTCTTTTGCTTAAAGATTGTCACCTGAGCTAGGCACTGTTGCCCTGCTTCCTCAGTTTCAGAGGGTACCTTTTTCAGGGTTGCTTTTTGACCGGCTCTCCTCGCCATTGTATTTTTTTATTTTATTTTTTTTGCTTAAAGATTGCCACCTGAGCTAGCCTCTGTTGCCCATCTTCGTCCGTTTCAGAGGGTGGATTTCTCAGTGTTGCCTTTTCGCCAGCTCCCCACGCCCTTGTGTGTTTCTTTTGCTTAAAGATTGTCACCTGAGCTAGGCACTGTTGCCCTGCTTCTTCAGTTTCAGAGGGTGCCTTTTTCAGGGTTGCTTTTTGACCGGGTCTCCTCGCCATTGTATTTTTTTATTTTATTTTTTTTGCTTAAAGATTGCCACCTGAGCTAGCCTCTGTTGCCCATCTTCGTCCGTTTCAGAGGGTGGATTTCTCAGTGTTGCCTTTTCGCCAGCTCCCCACGCCCTTGTGTGTTTCTTTTGCTTAAAGATTGTCACCTGAGCTAGGCACTGTTGCCCTGCTTCCTCAGTTTCAGAGGGTACCTTTTTCAGGGTTGCTTTTTGACCGGCTCTCCTCGCCATTGTATTTTTTTATTTTATTTTTTTTTGCTTAAAGATTGCCACCTGAGCTAGCCTCTGTTGCGCTTCTTTCTCAGTTTCAGAGGGTAGATTTCCCCGTGTTGCTTTTTCCCCAGGTCTCCACGCACTTCCTTTTATTTTTCCTTAAAAATTGCCACCTGAGCTAGCCTCTGTTGCCCATCTTCGTCGGTTTCAGAGGGTAGATTTCTCACTGTTGCTTTTTTGCCAGGTCTGCACGCCCTTGTGTTTTTTTTCTGCTTAAAGGTTGCAACCTGAGCTAGCTTCTTTTGCCCATGTTCCTCAGTTTCAGAGGGTGGATTTCTCCGTGTTGCTTTTTCCCCAGGCCTCCACGCCCTTGTGTGTTTCTTTTGCTTAACGATTGCCACCTGAGCTAGCCTCTGTTGCCCATCTTCGTCCGTTTCAGAGGGTGGATTTCTCAGTGTTGCCTTTTCGCCAGCTCCCCACGCCCTTGTGTGTTTCTTTTGCTTAAAGATTGCCACCTGAAGCCAGCCTCTCTTGCCCATCTTCCTCAGTTTCAGAGGGTAGATATTTCAGGGTTGCTTTTTCCCCAGGTCTCCACGCCTTTGTGTTTTGTTTTTGCTTAACGAGTGCCACCTGAGCTAGCCTCTCTTGCCCATGTTCCTCAGTTTCAGAGGGTAGATATTTCAGGGTTGCTTTGTCCCCAGGGCTCCACGCCTTTGTGCTTTGTTTTTGCTTAAGGATTGCCACCTGAGGTAGCCTCTCTTGCCCATCTTCCTCAGTTTCAGAGGGTGGATTTCTCCGTGTTGCTTTTTCCCCAGGTCTCCACGCCCTTGTGTGTTTCTTTTGCTTAAAGATTGCCACCTGAGCTAGCCTCTGTTGCCCATCTTCCTCAGTTTCAGAGGGTAGATATTTCAGGGTTGCTTTTTCCCCAGGTCTCCACGCCTTTGTGTTTTGTTTTTGCTTAACGAGTGCCACCTGAGCTAGCCTCTCTTGCCCATGTTCCTCAGTTTCAGAGGGTAGATATTTCAGGGTTGCTTTGTCCCCAGGGCTCCACGCCTTTGTGCTTTGTTTTTGCTTAAGGATTGCCACCTGAGGTAGCCTCTGTTGCCCATCTTAGTCCGTTTCAGAGGGTGGATTTCTCAGTGTTGCCTTTTCGCCAGCTCCCCACGCCCTTGTGTGTTTCTTTTGCTTAAAGATTGTCACCTGAGCTAGGCACTGTTGCCCTGCTTCTTCAGTTTCAGAGGGTACCTTTTTCAGGGTTGCTTTTTGACCGGCTCTCCTCGCCATTGTATTTTTTTATTTTATTTTTTTTGCTTAAAGATTGCCACCTGAGCTAGCCTCTGTTGCCCATCTTCGTCCGTTTCAGAGGGTGGATTTCTCAGTGTTGCCTTTTCGCCAGCTCCCCACGCCCTTGTGTGTTTCTTTTGCTTAAAGATTGTCACCTGAGCTAGGCACTGTTGCCCTGCTTCCTCAGTTTCAGAGGGTACCTTTTTCAGGGTTGCTTTTTGACCGGCTCTCCTCGCCATTGTATTTTTTTATTTTATTTTTTTTTGCTTAAAGATTGCCACCTGAGCTAGCCTCTGTTGCGCTTCTTTCTCAGTTTCAGAGGGTAGATTTCCCCGTGTTGCTTTTTCCCCAGGTCTCCACGCACTTCCTTTTATTTTTCCTTAAAAATTGCCACCTGAGCTAGCCTCTGTTGCCCATCTTCGTCGGTTTCAGAGGGTAGATTTCTCACTGTTGCTTTTTTGCCAGGTCTGCACGCCCTTGTGTTTTTTTTCTGCTTAAAGGTTGCAACCTGAGCTAGCTTCTTTTGCCCATGTTCCTCAGTTTCAGAGGGTGGATTTCTCCGTGTTGCTTTTTCCCCAGGCCTCCACGCCCTTGTGTGTTTCTTTTGCTTAACGATTGCCACCTGAGCTAGCCTCTGTTGCCCATCTTCGTCCGTTTCAGAGGGTGGATTTCTCAGTGTTGCCTTTTCGCCAGCTCCCCACGCCCTTGTGTGTTTCTTTTGCTTAAAGATTGCCACCTGAAGCCAGCCTCTCTTGCCCATCTTCCTCAGTTTCAGAGGGTAGATATTTCAGGGTTGCTTTTTCCCCAGGTCTCCACGCCTTTGTGTTTTGTTTTTGCTTAACGAGTGCCACCTGAGCTAGCCTCTCTTGCCCATGTTCCTCAGTTTCAGAGGGTAGATATTTCAGGGTTGCTTTGTCCCCAGGGCTCCACGCCTTTGTGCTTTGTTTTTGCTTAAGGATTGCCACCTGAGGTAGCCTCTGTTGCCCATCTTCGTCCGTTTCAGAGGGTGGATTTCTCAGTGTTGCCTTTTCGCCAGCTCCCCACGCCCTTGTGTGTTTCTTTTGCTTAAAGATTGTCACCTGAGCTAGGCACTGTTGCCCTGCTTCCTCAGTTTCAGAGGGTACCTTTTTCAGGGTTGCTTTTTGACCGGCTCTCCTCGCCATTGTATTTTTTTATTTTATTTTTTTTGCTTAAAGATTGCCACCTGAGCTAGCCTCTGTTGCCCATCTTCGTCCGTTTCAGAGGGTGGATTTCTCAGTGTTGCCTTTTCGCCAGCTCCCCACGCCCTTGTGTGTTTCTTTTGCTTAAAGATTGTCACCTGAGCTAGGCACTGTTGCCCTGCTTCTTCAGTTTCAGAGGGTGCCTTTTTCAGGGTTGCTTTTTGACCGGGTCTCCTCGCCATTGTATTTTTTTATTTTATTTTTTTTGGTTAAAGATTGCCACCTGAGCTAGCCTCTGTTGCCCATCTTCGTCCGTTTCAGAGGGTGGATTTCTCAGTGTTGCCTTTTCGCCAGCTCCCCACGCCCTTGTGTGTTTCTTTTGCTTAAAGATTGTCACCTGAGCTAGGCACTGTTGCCCTGCTTCCTCAGTTTCAGAGGGTACCTTTTTCAGGGTTGCTTTTTGACCGGGTCTCCTCGCCATTGTATTTTTTTATTTTATTTTTTTTTGCTTAAAGATTGCCACCTGAGCTAGCCTCTGTTGCGCTTCTTTCTCAGTTCTAGAGGGTAGATTTCTCCGTGTTGCTTTTTCCCCAGGTCTCCACGCACTTCCTTTTATTTTTCCTTAAAAATTGCCACCTGAGCTAGCCTCTGTTGTCCATCTTCGTCGGTTTCAGAGGGTAGATTTCTCACTGTTGCTTTTTTGCCAGGTCTGCACGCCCTTGTGTTTTTTTTCTGCTTAAAGGTTGCAACCTGAGCTAGCTTCTTTTGCCCATGTTCCTGAGTTTCAGAGGGTGGATTTCTCCGTGTTGCTTTTTCCCCAGGCCTCCACGCCCTTGTGTGTTTCTTTTGCTTAACGATTGCCACCTGAGCTAGCCTCTGTTGCCCATCTTCGTCCGTTTCAGAGGGTGGATTTCTCAGTGTTGCCTTTTCGCCAGCTCCCCACGCCCTTGTGTGTTTCTTTTGCTTAAAGATTGTCACCTGAGCTAGGCACTGTTGCCCTGCTTCCTCAGTTTCAGAGGGTACCTTTTTCAGGGTTGCTTTTTGACCGGGTCTCCTCGCCATTGTATTTTTTTATCTTATTTTTTTTGCTTAAAGATTGCCACCTGAGCTAGCCTCTGTTGCCCATCTTCGTCCGTTTCAGAGGGTGGATTTCTCAGTGTTGCCTTTTCGCCAGCTCCCCACGCCCTTGTGTGTTTCTTTTGCTTAAAGATTGTCACCTGAGCTAGGCACTGTTGCCCTGCTTCTTCAGTTTCAGAGGGTGCCTTTTTCAGGGTTGCTTTTTGACCGGGTCTCCTCGCCATTGTATTTTTTTATTTTATTTTTTTTGCTTAAAGATTGCCACCTGAGGTAGCCTCTGTTGCCCATCTTCGTCCGTTTCAGAGGGTGGATTTCTCAGTGTTGCCTTTTCGCCAGCTCCCCACGCCCTTGTGTGTTTCTTTTGCTTAAAGATTGCCACCTGAAGCCAGCCTCTCTTGCCCATCTTCCTCAGTTTCAGAGGGTAGATATTTCAGGGTTGCTTTTTCCCCAGGTCTCCACGCCTTTGTGTTTTGTTTTTGCTTAACGAGTGCCACCTGAGCTAGCCTCTCTTGCCCATGTTCCTCAGTTTCAGAGGGTAGATATTTCAGGGTTGCTTTGTCCCCAGGGCTCCACGCCTTTGTGCTTTGTTTTTGCTTAAGGATTGCCACCTGAGGTAGCCTCTGTTGCCCATCTTAGTCCGTTTCAGAGGGTGGATTTCTCAGTGTTGCCTTTTCGCCAGCTCCCCACGCCCTTGTGTGTTTCTTTTGCTTAAAGATTGTCACCTGAGCTAGGCACTGTTGCCCTGCTTCCTCAGTTTCAGAGGGTACCTTTTTCAGGGTTGCTTTTTGACCGGCTCTCCTCGCCATTGTATTTTTTTATTTTATTTTTTTTGCTTAAAGATTGCCACCTGAGCTAGCCTCTGTTGCCCATCTTCGTCCGTTTCAGAGGGTGGATTTCTCAGTGTTGCCTTTTCGCCAGCTCCCCACGCCCTTGTGTGTTTCTTTTGCTTAAAGATTGTCACCTGAGCTAGGCACTGTTGCCCTGCTTCTTCAGTTTCAGAGGGTGCCTTTTTCAGGGTTGCTTTTTGACCGGGTCTCCTCGCCATTGTATTTTTTTATTTTATTTTTTTTGCTTAAAGATTGCCACCTGAGCTAGCCTCTGTTGCCCATCTTCGTCCGTTTCAGAGGGTGGATTTCTCAGTGTTGCCTTTTCGCCAGCTCCCCACGCCCTTGTGTGTTTCTTTTGCTTAAAGATTGTCACCTGAGCTAGGCACTGTTGCCCTGCTTCCTCAGTTTCAGAGGGTACCTTTTTCAGGGTTGCTTTTTCACCGGGTCTCCTCGCCATTGTATTTTTTTATTTTATTTTTTTTGCTTAAAGATTGCCACCTGAGCTAGCCTCTGTTGCCCATCTTCGTCCGTTTCAGAGGGTGGATTTCTCAGTGTTGCCTTTTCGCCAGCTCCCCACGCCCTTGTGTGTTTCTTTTGCTTAAAGATTGCCACCTGAAGCCAGCCTCTCTTGCCCATCTTCCTCAGTTTCAGAGGGTAGATATTTCAGGGTTGCTTTTTCCCCAGGTCTCCACGCCTTTGTGTTTTGTTTTTGCTTAACGAGTGCCACCTGAGCTAGCCTCTCTTGCCCATGTTCCTCAGTTTCAGAGGGTAGATATTTCAGGGTTGCTATGTCCCCAGGGCTCCACGCCTTTGTGCTTTGTTTTTGCTTAAGGATTGCCACCTGAGGTAGCCTCTCTTGCCCATCTTCCTCAGTTTCAGAGGGTGGATTTCTCCGTCTTGCTTTTTCCCCAGGTCTCCACGCCCTTGTGTGTTTCTTTTGCTTAAAGATTGCCACCTGAGCTAGCCTCTGTTGCCCATCTTCGTCCGTTTCAGAGGGTGGATTTCTCAGTGTTGCCTTTTCGCCAGCTCCCCACGCCCTTGTGTGTTTCTTTTGCTTAAAGATTGTCACCTGAGCTAGGCACTGTTGCCCTGCTTCCTCAGTTTCAGAGGGTACCTTTTTCAGGGTTGCTTTTTGACCGGGTCTCCTCGCCATTGTATTTTTTTATTTTATTTTTTTTGCTTAAAGATTGCCACGTGAGCTAGCCTCTGTTGCGCTTCTTTCTCAGTTCTAGAGGGTAGATTTCTCCGTGTTGCTTTTTCCCCAGGTCTCCACGCACTTCCTTTTATTTTTCCTTAAAAATTGCCACCTGAGCTAGCCTCTGTTGTCCATCTTCGTCGGTTTCAGAGGGTAGATTTCTCACTGTTGCTTTTTTGCCAGGTCTGCACGCCCTTGTGTTTTTTTTCTGCTTAAAGGTTGCAACCTGAGCTAGCTTCTTTTGCCCATGTCCCTCAGTTTCAGAGGGTGGATTTCTCCGTGTTGCTTTTTCCCCAGGCCTCCACGCCCTTGTGTGTTTCTTTTGCTTAAAGATTGCCACCTGAAGCCAGCCTCTCTTGCCCATCTTCCTCAGTTTCAGAGGGTAGATATTTCAGGGTTGCTTTTTCCCCAGGTCTCCACGCCTTTGTGTTTTGTTTTTGCTTAACGATTGCCACCTGAGCTAGCCTCTCTTGCCCATGTTCCTCAGTTTCAGAGGGTAGATATTTCAGGGTTGCTTTGTCCCCAGGGCTCCACGCCTTTGTGCTTTGTTTTTGCTTAAGGATTGCCACCTGAGGTAGCCTCTCTTGCCCATCTTCCTCAGTTTCAGAGGGTGGATTTCTCCGTGTTGCTTTTTCCCCAGGTCTCCACGCCCTTGTGTGTTTCTTTTGCTTAACGATTGCCACCTGAGCTAGCCTCTGTTGCCCATCTTCGTCCGTTTCAGAGGGTGGATTTCTCAGTGTTGCCTTTTCGCCAGCTCCCCACGCCCTTGTGTGTTTCTTTTGCTTAAAGATTGCCACCTGAAGCCAGCCTCTCTTGCCCATCTTCCTCAGTTTCAGAGGGTAGATATTTCAGGGTTGCTTTTTCCCCAGGTCTCCACGCCTTTGTGTTTTGTTTTTGCTTAACGAGTGCCACCTGAGCTAGCCTCTCTTGCCCATGTTCCTCAGTTTCAGAGGGTAGATATTTCAGGGTTGCTTTGTCCCCAGGGCTCCACGCCTTTGTGCTTTGTTTTTGCTTAAGGATTGCCACCTGAGGTAGCCTCTCTTGCCCATCTTCCTCAGTTTCAGAGGGTGGATTTCTCCGTGTTGCTTTTTCCCCAGGTCTCCACGCCCTTGTGTGTTTCTTTTGCTTAAAGATTGCCACCTGAGCTAGCCTCTGTTGCCCATCTTCCTCAGTTTCAGAGGGTAGATATTTCAGGGTTGCTTTTTCCCCAGGTCTCCACGCCTTTGTGTTTTGTTTTTGCTTAACGAGTGCCACCTGAGCTAGCCTCTCTTGCCCATGTTCCTCAGTTTCAGAGGGTAGATATTTCAGGGTTGCTTTGTCCCCAGGGCTCCACGCCTTTGTGCTTTGTTTTTGCTTAAGGATTGCCACCTGAGGTAGCCTCTGTTGCCCATCTTAGTCCGTTTCAGAGGGTGGATTTCTCAGTGTTGCCTTTTCGCCAGCTCCCCACGCCCTTGTGTGTTTCTTTTGCTTAAAGATTGTCACCTGAGCTAGGCACTGTTGCCCTGCTTCCTCAGTTTCAGAGGGTACCTTTTTCAGGGTTGCTTTTTGACCGGCTCTCCTCGCCATTGTATTTTATTATTTTATTTTTTTTTGCTTAAAGATTGCCACCTGAGCTAGCCTCTGTTGCGCTTCTTTCTCAGTTTCAGAGGGTAGATTTCCCCGTGTTGCTTTTTCCCCAGGTCTCCACGCACTTCCTTTTATTTTTCCTTAAAAATTGCCACCTGAGCTAGCCTCTGTTGCCCATCTTCGTCGGTTTCAGAGGGTAGATTTCTCACTGTTGCTTTTTTGCCAGGTCTGCACGCCCTTGTGTTTTTTTTCTGCTTAAAGGTTGCAACCTGAGCTAGCTTCTTTTGCCCATGTTCCTCAGTTTCAGAGGGTGGATTTCTCCGTGTTGCTTTTTCCCCAGGCCTCCACGCCCTTGTGTGTTTCTTTTGCTTAACGATTGCCACCTGAGCTAGCCTCTGTTGCCCATCTTCGTCCGTTTCAGAGGGTGGATTTCTCAGTGTTGCCTTTTCGCCAGCTCCCCACGCCCTTGTGTGTTTCTTTTGCTTAAAGATTGCCACCTGAAGCCAGCCTCTCTTGCCCATCTTCCTCAGTTTCAGAGGGTAGATATTTCAGGGTTGCTTTTTCCCCAGGTCTCCACGCCTTTGTGTTTTGTTTTTGCTTAACGAGTGCCACCTGAGCTAGCCTCTCTTGCCCATGTTCCTCAGTTTCAGAGGGTAGATATTTCAGGGTTGCTTTGTCCCCAGGGCTCCACGCCTTTGTGCTTTGTTTTTGCTTAAGGATTGCCACCTGAGGTAGCCTCTGTTGCCCATCTTAGTCCGTTTCAGAGGGTGGATTTCTCAGTGTTGCCTTTTCGCCAGCTCCCCACGCCCTTGTGTGTTTCTTTTGCTTAAAGATTGTCACCTGAGCTAGGCACTGTTGCCCTGCTTCCTCAGTTTCAGAGGGTACCTTTTTCAGGGTTGCTTTTTGACCGGCTCTCCTCGCCATTGTATTTTTTTATTTTATTTTTTTTGCTTAAAGATTGCCACCTGAGCTAGCCTCTGTTGCCCATCTTCGTCCGTTTCAGAGGGTGGATTTCTCAGTGTTGCCTTTTCGCCAGCTCCCCACGCCCTTGTGTGTTTCTTTTGCTTAAAGATTGTCACCTGAGCTAGGCACTGTTGCCCTGCTTCTTCAGTTTCAGAGGGTGCCTTTTTCAGGGTTGCTTTTTGACCGGGTCTCCTCGCCATTGTATTTTTTTATTTTATTTTTTTTGCTTAAAGATTGCCACCTGAGCTAGCCTCTGTTGCCCATCTTCGTCCGTTTCAGAGGGTGGATTTCTCAGTGTTGCCTTTTCGCCAGCTCCCCACGCCCTTGTGTGTTTCTTTTGCTTAAAGATTGTCACCTGAGCTAGGCACTGTTGCCCTGCTTCCTCAGTTTCAGAGGGTACCTTTTTCAGGGTTGCTTTTTGACCGGCTCTCCTCGCCATTGTATTTTTTTATTTTATTTTTTTTGCTTAAAGATTGCCACCTGAGCTAGCCTCTGTTGCCCATCTTCCTCCGTTTCAGAGGGTGGATTTCTCAGTGTTGCCTTTTCGCCAGCTCCCCACGCCCTTGTGTGTTTCTTTTGCTTAAAGATTGCCACCTGAAGCCAGCCTCTCTTGCCCATCTTCCTCAGTTTCAGAGGGTAGATATTTCAGGGTTGCTTTTTCCCCAGGTCTCCACGCCTTTGTGTTTTGTTTTTGCTTAACGAGTGCCACCTGAGCTAGCCTCTCTTGCCCATGTTCCTCAGTTTCAGAGGGTAGATATTTCAGGGTTGCTATGTCCCCAGGGCTCCACGCCTTTGTGCTTTGTTTTTGCTTAAGGATTGCCACCTGAGGTAGCCTCTCTTGCCCATCTTCCTCAGTTTCAGAGGGTGGATTTCTCCGTCTTGCTTTTTCCCCAGGTCTCCACGCCCTTGTGTGTTTCTTTTGCTTAAAGATTGCCACCTGAGCTAGCCTCTGTTGCCCATCTTCGTCCGTTTCAGAGGGTGGATTTCTCAGTGTTGCCTTTTCGCCAGCTCCCCACGCCCTTGTGTGTTTCTTTTGCTTAAAGATTGTCACCTGAGCTAGGCACTGTTGCCCTGCTTCCTCAGTTTCAGAGGGTACCTTTTTCAGGGTTGCTTTTTGACCGGCTCTCCTCGCCATTGTATTTTTTTATTTTATTTTTTTTGCTTAAAGATTGCCACCTGAGCTAGCCTCTGTTGCCCATCTTCGTCCGTTTCAGAGGGTGGATTTCTCAGTGTTGCCTTTTCGCCAGCTCCCCACGCCCTTGTGTGTTTCTTTTGCTTAAAGATTGTCACCTGAGCTAGGCACTGTTGCCCTGCTTCTTCAGTTTCAGAGGGTGCCTTTTTCAGGGTTGCTTTTTGACCGGGTCTCCTCGCCATTGTATTTTTTTATTTTATTTTTTTTGCTTAAAGATTGCCACCTGAGCTAGCCTCTGTTGCCCATCTTCGTCCGTTTCAGAGGGTGGATTTCTCAGTGTTGCCTTTTCGCCAGCTCCCCACGCCCTTGTGTGTTTCTTTTGCTTAAAGATTGTCACCTGAGCTAGGCACTGTTGCCCTGCTTCCTCAGTTTCAGAGGGTACCTTTTTCAGGGTTGCTTTTTGACCGGGTCTCCTCGCCATTGTATTTTTTTATTTTATTTTTTTTTGCTTAAAGATTGCCACCTGAGCTAGCCTCTGTTGCGCTTCTTTCTCAGTTTCAGAGGGTAGATTTCCCCGTGTTGCTTTTTTCCCAGGTCTCCACGCACTTCCTTTTATTTTTCCTTAAAAATTGCCACCTGAGCTAGCCTCTGTTGCCCATCTTCGTCGGTTTCAGAGGGTAGATTTCTCACTGTTGCTTTTTTGCCAGGTCTGCACGCCCTTGTGTTTTTTTTCTGCTTAAAGTTTGCAACCTGAGCTAGCTTCTTTTGCCCATGTTCCTCAGTTTCAGAGGGTGGATTTCTCCGTGTTGCTTTTTCCCCAGGCCTCCACGCCCTTGTGTGTTTCTTTTGCTTAACGATTGCCACCTGAGCTAGCCTCTGTTGCCCATCTTCGTCCGTTTCAGAGGGTGGATTTCTCAGTGTTGCCTTTTCGCCAGCTCCCCACGCCCTTGTGTGTTTCTTTTGCTTAAAGATTGCCACCTGAAGCCAGCCTCTCTTGCCCATCTTCCTCAGTTTCAGAGGGTAGATATTTCAGGGTTGCTTTTTCCCCAGGTCTCCACGCCTTTGTGTTTTGTTTTTGCTTAACGAGTGCCACCTGAGCTAGCCTCTCTTGCCCATGTTCCTCAGTTTCAGAGGGTAGATATTTCAGGGTTGCTTTGTCCCCAGGGCTCCACGCCTTTGTGCTTTGTTTTTGCTTAAGGATTGCCACCTGAGGTAGCCTCTCTTGCCCATCTTCCTCAGTTTCAGAGGGTGGATTTCTCCGTGTTGCTTTTTCCCCAGGTCTCCACGCCCTTGTGTGTTTCTTTTGCTTAAAGATTGCCACCTGAGCTAGCCTCTGTTGCCCATCTTCCTCAGTTTCAGAGGGTAGATATTTCAGGGTTGCTTTTTCCCCAGGTCTCCACGCCTTTGTGTTTTGTTTTTGCTTAACGAGTGCCACCTGAGCTAGCCTCTCTTGCCCATGTTCCTCAGTTTCAGAGGGTAGATATTTCAGGGTTGCTTTGTCCCCAGGGCTCCACGCCTTTGTGCTTTGTTTTTGCTTAAGGATTGCCACCTGAGGTAGCCTCTGTTGCCCATCTTAGTCCGTTTCAGAGGGTGGATTTCTCAGTGTTGCCTTTTCGCCAGCTCCCCACGCCCTTGTGTGTTTCTTTTGCTTAAAGATTGTCACCTGAGCTAGGCACTGTTGCCCTGCTTCTTCAGTTTCAGAGGGTACCTTTTTCAGGGTTGCTTTTTGACCGGCTCTCCTCGCCATTGTATTTTTTTATTTTATTTTTTTTGCTTAAAGATTGCCACCTGAGCTAGCCTCTGTTGCCCATCTTCGTCCGTTTCAGAGGGTGGATTTCTCAGTGTTACCTTTTCGCCAGCTCCCCACGCCCTTGTGTGTTTCTTTTGCTTAAAGATTGTCACCTGAGCTAGGCACTGTTGCCCTGCTTCCTCAGTTTCAGAGGGTACCTTTTTCAGGGTTGCTTTTTGACCGGGTCTCCTCGCCATTGTATTTTTTTATTTTATTTTTTTTTGCTTAAAGATTGCCACCTGAGCTAGCCTCTGTTGCGCTTCTTTCTCAGTTTCAGAGGGTAGATTTCCCCGTGTTGCTTTTTCCCCAGGTCTCCACGCACTTCCTTTTATTTTTCCTTAAAAATTGCCACCTGAGCTAGCCTCTGTTGCCCATCTTCGTCGGTTTCAGAGGGTAGATTTCTCACTGTTGCTTTTTTGCCAGGTCTGCACGCCCTTGTGTTTTTTTTCTGCTTAAAGGTTGCAACCTGAGCTAGCTTCTTTTGCCCATGTTCCTCAGTTTCAGAGGGTGGATTTCTCCGTGTTGCTTTTTCCCCAGGCCTCCACGCCCTTGTGTGTTTCTTTTGCTTAACGATTGCCACCTGAGCTAGCCTCTGTTGCCCATCTTCGTCCGTTTCAGAGGGTGGATTTCTCAGTGTTGCCTTTTCGCCAGCTCCCCACGCCCTTGTGTGTTTCTTTTGCTTAAAGATTGCCACCTGAAGCCAGCCTCTCTTGCCCATCTTCCTCAGTTTCAGAGGGTAGATATTTCAGGGTTGCTTTTTCCCCAGGTCTCCACGCCTTTGTGTTTTGTTTTTGCTTAACGAGTGCCACCTGAGCTAGCCTCTCTTGCCCATGTTCCTCAGTTTCAGAGGGTAGATATTTCAGGGTTGCTTTGTCCCCAGGGCTCCACGCCTTTGTGCTTTGTTTTTGCTTAAGGATTGCCACCTGAGGTAGCCTCTGTTGCCCATCTTAGTCCGTTTCAGAGGGTGGATTTCTCAGTGTTGCCTTTTCGCCAGCTCCCCACGCCCTTGTGTGTTTCTTTTGCTTAAAGATTGTCACCTGAGCTAGGCACTGTTGCCCTGCTTCCTCAGTTTCAGAGGGTACCTTTTTCAGGGTTGCTTTTTGACCGGCTCTCCTCGCCATTGTATTTTTTTATTTTATTTTTTTTGCTTAAAGATTGCCACCTGAGCTAGCCTCTGTTGCCCATCTTCGTCCGTTTCAGAGGGTGGATTTCTCAGTGTTGCCTTTTCGCCAGCTCCCCACGCCCTTGTGTGTTTCTTTTGCTTAAAGATTGTCACCTGAGCTAGGCACTGTTGCCCTGCTTCCTCAGTTTCAGAGGGTGCCTTTTTCAGGGTTGCTTTTTGACCGGGTCTCCTCGCCATTGTATTTTTTTATTTTATTTTTTTTGCTTAAAGATTGCCACCTGAGCTAGCCTCTGTTGCCCATCTTCGTCCGTTTCAGAGGGTGGATTTCTCAGTGTTGCCTTTTCGCCAGCTCCCCACGCCCTTGTGTGTTTCTTTTGCTTAAAGATTGTCACCTGAGCTAGGCACTGTTGCCCTGCTTCCTCAGTTTCAGAGGGTACCTTTTTCAGGGTTGCTTTTTGACCGGCTCTCCTCGCCATTGTATTTTTTTATTTTATTTTTTTTGCTTAAAGATTGCCACCTGAGCTAGCCTCTGTTGCCCATCTTCGTCCGTTTCAGAGGGTGGATTTCTCAGTGTTGCCTTTTCGCCAGCTCCCCACGCCCTTGTGTGTTTCTTTTGCTTAAAGATTGCCACCTGAAGCCAGCCTCTCTTGCCCATCTTCCTCAGTTTCAGAGGGTAGATATTTCAGGGTTGCTTTTTCCCCAGGTCTCCACGCCTTTGTGTTTTGTTTTTGCTTAACGAGTGCCACCTGAGCTAGCCTCTCTTGCCCATGTTCCTCAGTTTCAGAGGGTAGATATTTCAGGGTTGCTATGTCCCCAGGGCTCCACGCCTTTGTGCTTTGTTTTTGCTTAAGGATTGCCACCTGAGGTAGCCTCTCTTGCCCATCTTCCTCAGTTTCAGAGGGTGGATTTCTCCGTCTTGCTTTTTCCCCAGGTCTCCACGCCCTTGTGTGTTTCTTTTGCTTAAAGATTGCCACCTGAGCTAGCCTCTGTTGCCCATCTTCGTCCGTTTCAGAGGGTGGATTTCTCAGTGTTGCCTTTTCGCCAGCTCCCCACGCCCTTGTGTGTTTCTTTTGCTTAAAGATTGTCACCTGAGCTAGGCACTGTTGCCCTGCTTCCTCAGTTTCAGAGGGTACCTTTTTCAGGGTTGCTTTTTGACCGGCTCTCCTCGCCATTGTATTTTTTTATTTTATTTTTTTTGCTTAAAGATTGCCACCTGAGCTAGCCTCTGTTGCCCATCTTCGTCCGTTTCAGAGGGTGGATTTCTCAGTGTTGCCTTTTCGCCAGCTCCCCACGCCCTTGTGTGTTTCTTTTGCTTAAAGATTGTCACCTGAGCTAGGCACTGTTGCCCTGCTTCCTCAGTTTCAGAGGGTACCTTTTTCAGGGTTGCTTTTTGACCGGGTCTCCTCGCCATTGTATTTTTTTATTTTATTTTTTTTTGCTTAAAGATTGCCACCTGAGCTAGCCTCTGTTGCGCTTCTTTCTCAGTTTCAGAGGGTAGATTTCCCCGTGTTGCTTTTTCCCCAGGTCTCCACGCACTTCCTTTTATTTTTCCTTAAAAATTGCCACCTGAGCTAGCCTCTGTTGCCCATCTTCGTCGGTTTCAGAGGGTAGATTTCTCACTGTTGCTTTTTTGCCAGGTCTGCACGCCCTTGTGTTTTTTTTCTGCTTAAAGGTTGCAACCTGAGCTAGCTTCTTTTGCCCATGTTCCTCAGTTTCAGAGGGTGGATTTCTCCGTGTTGCTTTTTCCCCAGGCCTCCACGCCCTTGTGTGTTTCTTTTGCTTAACGATTGCCACCTGAGCTAGCCTCTGTTGCCCATCTTCGTCCGTTTCAGAGGGTGGATTTCTCAGTGTTGCCTTTTCGCCAGCTCCCCACGCCCTTGTGTGTTTCTTTTGCTTAAAGATTGCCACCTGAAGCCAGCCTCTCTTGCCCATCTTCCTCAGTTTCAGAGGGTAGATATTTCAGGGTTGCTTTTTCCCCAGGTCTCCACGCCTTTGTGTTTTGTTTTTGCTTAACGAGTGCCACCTGAGCTAGCCTCTCTTGCCCATGTTCCTCAGTTTCAGAGGGTAGATATTTCAGGGTTGCTTTGTCCCCAGGGCTCCACGCCTTTGTGCTTTGTTTTTGCTTAAGGATTGCCACCTGAGGTAGCCTCTCTTGCCCATCTTCCTCAGTTTCAGAGGGTGGATTTCTCCGTGTTGCTTTTTCCCCAGGTCTCCACGCCCTTGTGTGTTTCTTTTGCTTAAAGATTGCCACCTGAGCTAGCCTCTGTTGCCCATCTTCCTCAGTTTCAGAGGGTAGATATTTCAGGGTTGCTTTTTCCCCAGGTCTCCACGCCTTTGTGTTTTGTTTTTGCTTAACGAGTGCCACCTGAGCTAGCCTCTCTTGCCCATGTTCCTCAGTTTCAGAGGGTAGATATTTCAGGGTTGCTTTGTCCCCAGGGCTCCACGCCTTTGTGCTTTGTTTTTGCTTAAGGATTGCCACCTGAGGTAGCCTCTGTTGCCCATCTTAGTCCGTTTCAGAGGGTGGATTTCTCAGTGTTGCCTTTTCGCCAGCTCCCCACGCCCTTGTGTGTTTCTTTTGCTTAAAGATTGTCACCTGAGCTAGGCACTGTTGCCCTGCTTCTTCAGTTTCAGAGGGTACCTTTTTCAGGGTTGCTTTTTGACCGGCTCTCCTCGCCATTGTATTTTTTTATTTTATTTTTTTTGCTTAAAGATTGCCACCTGAGCTAGCCTCTGTTGCCCATCTTCGTCCGTTTCAGAGGGTGGATTTCTCAGTGTTGCCTTTTCGCCAGCTCCCCACGCCCTTGTGTGTTTCTTTTGCTTAAAGATTGTCACCTGAGCTAGGCACTGTTGCCCTGCTTCCTCAGCTTCAGAGGGTACCTTTTTCAGGGTTGCTTTTTGACCGGCTCTCCTCGCCATTGTATTTTTTTATTTTATTTTTTTTTGCTTAAAGATTGCCACCTGAGCTAGCCTCTGTTGCGCTTCTTTCTCAGTTTCAGAGGGTAGATTTCCCCGTGTTGCTTTTTCCCCAGGTCTCCACGCACTTCCTTTTATTTTTCCTTAAAAATTGCCACCTGAGCTAGCCTCTGTTGCCCATCTTCGTCGGTTTCAGAGGGTAGATTTCTCACTGTTGCTTTTTTGCCAGGTCTGCACGCCCTTGTGTTTTTTTTCTGCTTAAAGGTTGCAACCTGAGCTAGCTTCTTTTGCCCATGTTCCTCAGTTTCAGAGGGTGGATTTCTCCGTGTTGCTTTTTCCCCAGGCCTCCACGCCCTTGTGTGTTTCTTTTGCTTAACGATTGCCACCTGAGCTAGCCTCTGTTGCCCATCTTCGTCCGTTTCAGAGGGTGGATTTCTCAGTGTTGCCTTTTCGCCAGCTCCCCACGCCCTTGTGTGTTTCTTTTGCTTAAAGATTGCCACCTGAAGCCAGCCTCTCTTGCCCATCTTCCTCAGTTTCAGAGGGTAGATATTTCAGGGTTGCTTTTTCCCCAGGTCTCCACGCCTTTGTGTTTTGTTTTTGCTTAACGAGTGCCACCTGAGCTAGCCTCTCTTGCCCATGTTCCTCAGTTTCAGAGGGTAGATATTTCAGGGTTGCTTTGTCCCCAGGGCTCCACGCCTTTGTGCTTTGTTTTTGCTTAAGGATTGCCACCTGAGGTAGCCTCTCTTGCCCATCTTCCTCAGTTTCAGAGGGTGGATTTCTCCGTGTTGCTTTTTCCCCAGGTCTCCACGCCCTTGTGTGTTTCTTTTGCTTAAAGATTGCCACCTGAGCTAGCCTCTGTTGCCCATCTTCCTCAGTTTCAGAGGGTAGATATTTCAGGGTTGCTTTTTCCCCAGGTCTCCACGCCTTTGTGTTTTGTTTTTGCTTAACGAGTGCCACCTGAGCTAGCCTCTCTTGCCCATGTTCCTCAGTTTCAGAGGGTAGATATTTCAGGGTTGCTTTGTCCCCAGGGCTCCACGCCTTTGTGCTTTGTTTTTGCTTAAGGATTGCCACCTGAGGTAGCCTCTGTTGCCCATCTTAGTCCGTTTCAGAGGGTGGATTTCTCAGTGTTGCCTTTTCGCCAGCTCCCCACGCCCTTGTGTGTTTCTTTTGCTTAAAGATTGTCACCTGAGCTAGGCACTGTTGCCCTGCTTCTTCAGTTTCAGAGGGTACCTTTTTCAGGGTTGCTTTTTGACCGGCTCTCCTCGCCATTGTATTTTTTTATTTTATTTTTTTTGCTTAAAGATTGCCACCTGAGCTAGCCTCTGTTGCCCATCTTCGTCCGTTTCAGAGGGTGGATTTCTCAGTGTTGCCTTTTCGCCAGCTCCCCACGCCCTTGTGTGTTTCTTTTGCTTAAAGATTGTCACCTGAGCTAGGCACTGTTGCCCTGCTTCCTCAGCTTCAGAGGGTACCTTTTTCAGGGTTGCTTTTTGACCGGCTCTCCTCGCCATTGTATTTTTTTATTTTATTTTTTTTTGCTTAAAGATTGCCACCTGAGCTAGCCTCTGTTGCGCTTCTTTCTCAGTTTCAGAGGGTAGATTTCCCCGTGTTGCTTTTTCCCCAGGTCTCCACGCACTTCCTTTTATTTTTCCTTAAAAATTGCCACCTGAGCTAGCCTCTGTTGCCCATCTTCGTCGGTTTCAGAGGGTAGATTTCTCACTGTTGCTTTTTTGCCAGGTCTGCACGCCCTTGTGTTTTTTTTCTGCTTAAAGGTTGCAACCTGAGCTAGCTTCTTTTGCCCATGTTCCTCAGTTTCAGAGGGTGGATTTCTCCGTGTTGCTTTTTCCCCAGGCCTCCACGCCCTTGTGTGTTTCTTTTGCTTAACGATTGCCACCTGAGCTAGCCTCTGTTGCCCATCTTCGTCCGTTTCAGAGGGTGGATTTCTCAGTGTTGCCTTTTCGCCAGCTCCCCACGCCCTTGTGTGTTTCTTTTGCTTAAAGATTGCCACCTGAAGCCAGCCTCTCTTGCCCATCTTCCTCAGTTTCAGAGGGTAGATATTTCAGGGTTGCTTTTTCCCCAGGTCTCCACGCCTTTGTGTTTTGTTTTTGCTTAACGAGTGCCACCTGAGCTAGCCTCTCTTGCCCATGTTCCTCAGTTTCAGAGGGTAGATATTTCAGGGTTGCTTTGTCCCCAGGGCTCCACGCCTTTGTGCTTTGTTTTTGCTTAAGGATTGCCACCTGAGGTAGCCTCTGTTGCCCATCTTAGTCCGTTTCAGAGGGTGGATTTCTCAGTGTTGCCTTTTCGCCAGCTCCCCACGCCCTTGTGTGTTTCTTTTGCTTAAAGATTGTCACCTGAGCTAGGCACTGTTGCCCTGCTTCCTCAGTTTCAGAGGGTACCTTTTTCAGGGTTGCTTTTTGACCGGCTCTCCTCGCCATTGTATTTTATTATTTTATTTTTTTTTGCTTAAAGATTGCCACCTGAGCTAGCCTCTGTTGCGCTTCTTTCTCAGTTTCAGAGGGTAGATTTCCCCGTGTTGCTTTTTCCCCAGGTCTCCACGCACTTCCTTTTATTTTTCCTTAAAAATTGCCACCTGAGCTAGCCTCTGTTGCCCATCTTCGTCGGTTTCAGAGGGTAGATTTCTCACTGTTGCTTTTTTGCCAGGTCTGCACGCCCTTGTGTTTTTTTTCTGCTTAAAGGTTGCAACCTGAGCTAGCTTCTTTTGCCCATGTTCCTCAGTTTCAGAGGGTGGATTTCTCCGTGTTGCTTTTTCCCCAGGCCTCCACGCCCTTGTGTGTTTCTTTTGCTTAACGATTGCCACCTGAGCTAGCCTCTGTTGCCCATCTTCGTCCGTTTCAGAGGGTGGATTTCTCAGTGTTGCCTTTTCGCCAGCTCCCCACGCCCTTGTGTGTTTCTTTTGCTTAAAGATTGCCACCTGAAGCCAGCCTCTCTTGCCCATCTTCCTCAGTTTCAGAGGGTAGATATTTCAGGGTTGCTTTTTCCCCAGGTCTCCACGCCTTTGTGTTTTGTTTTTGCTTAACGAGTGCCACCTGAGCTAGCCTCTCTTGCCCATGTTCCTCAGTTTCAGAGGGTAGATATTTCAGGGTTGCTTTGTCCCCAGGGCTCCACGCCTTTGTGCTTTGTTTTTGCTTAAGGATTGCCACCTGAGGTAGCCTCTGTTGCCCATCTTAGTCCGTTTCAGAGGGTGGATTTCTCAGTGTTGCCTTTTCGCCAGCTCCCCACGCCCTTGTGTGTTTCTTTTGCTTAAAGATTGTCACCTGAGCTAGGCACTGTTGCCCTGCTTCCTCAGTTTCAGAGGGTACCTTTTTCAGGGTTGCTTTTTGACCGGCTCTCCTCGCCATTGTATTTTTTTATTTTATTTTTTTTGCTTAAAGATTGCCACCTGAGCTAGCCTCTGTTGCCCATCTTCGTCCGTTTCAGAGGGTGGATTTCTCAGTGTTGCCTTTTCGCCAGCTCCCCACGCCCTTGTGTGTTTCTTTTGCTTAAAGATTGTCACCTGAGCTAGGCACTGTTGCCCTGCTTCCTCAGTTTCAGAGGGTGCCTTTTTCAGGGTTGCTTTTTGACCGGGTCTCCTCGCCATTGTATTTTTTTATTTTATTTTTTTTGCTTAAAGATTGCCACCTGAGCTAGCCTCTGTTGCCCATCTTCGTCCGTTTCAGAGGGTGGATTTCTCAGTGTTGCCTTTTCGCCAGCTCCCCACGCCCTTGTGTGTTTCTTTTGCTTAAAGATTGTCACCTGAGCTAGGCACTGTTGCCCTGCTTCCTCAGTTTCAGAGGGTACCTTTTTCAGGGTTGCTTTTTGACCGGCTCTCCTCGCCATTGTATTTTTTTATTTTATTTTTTTTGCTTAAAGATTGCCACCTGAGCTAGCCTCTGTTGCCCATCTTCGTCCGTTTCAGAGGGTGGATTTCTCAGTGTTGCCTTTTCGCCAGCTCCCCACGCCCTTGTGTGTTTCTTTTGCTTAAAGATTGCCACCTGAAGCCAGCCTCTCTTGCCCATCTTCCTCAGTTTCAGAGGGTAGATATTTCAGGGTTGCTTTTTCCCCAGGTCTCCACGCCTTTGTGTTTTGTTTTTGCTTAACGAGTGCCACCTGAGCTAGCCTCTCTTGCCCATGTTCCTCAGTTTCAGAGGGTAGATATTTCAGGGTTGCTATGTCCCCAGGGCTCCACGCCTTTGTGCTTTGTTTTTGCTTAAGGATTGCCACCTGAGGTAGCCTCTCTTGCCCATCTTCCTCAGTTTCAGAGGGTGGATTTCTCCGTCTTGCTTTTTCCCCAGGTCTCCACGCCCTTGTGTGTTTCTTTTGCTTAAAGATTGCCACCTGAGCTAGCCTCTGTTGCCCATCTTCGTCCGTTTCAGAGGGTGGATTTCTCAGTGTTGCCTTTTCGCCAGCTCCCCACGCCCTTGTGTGTTTCTTTTGCTTAAAGATTGTCACCTGAGCTAGGCACTGTTGCCCTGCTTCCTCAGTTTCAGAGGGTACCTTTTTCAGGGTTGCTTTTTGACCGGCTCTCCTCGCCATTGTATTTTTTTATTTTATTTTTTTTGCTTAAAGATTGCCACCTGAGCTAGCCTCTGTTGCCCATCTTCGTCCGTTTCAGAGGGTGGATTTCTCAGTGTTGCCTTTTCGCCAGCTCCCCACGCCCTTGTGTGTTTCTTTTGCTTAAAGATTGTCACCTGAGCTAGGCACTGTTGCCCTGCTTCCTCAGTTTCAGAGGGTACCTTTTTCAGGGTTGCTTTTTGACCGGGTCTCCTCGCCATTGTATTTTTTTATTTTATTTTTTTTTGCTTAAAGATTGCCACCTGAGCTAGCCTCTGTTGCGCTTCTTTCTCAGTTTCAGAGGGTAGATTTCCCCGTGTTGCTTTTTCCCCAGGTCTCCACGCACTTCCTTTTATTTTTCCTTAAAAATTGCCACCTGAGCTAGCCTCTGTTGCCCATCTTCGTCGGTTTCAGAGGGTAGATTTCTCACTGTTGCTTTTTTGCCAGGTCTGCACGCCCTTGTGTTTTTTTTCTGCTTAAAGGTTGCAACCTGAGCTAGCTTCTTTTGCCCATGTTCCTCAGTTTCAGAGGGTGGATTTCTCCGTGTTGCTTTTTCCCCAGGCCTCCACGCCCTTGTGTGTTTCTTTTGCTTAACGATTGCCACCTGAGCTAGCCTCTGTTGCCCATCTTCGTCCGTTTCAGAGGGTGGATTTCTCAGTGTTGCCTTTTCGCCAGCTCCCCACGCCCTTGTGTGTTTCTTTTGCTTAAAGATTGCCACCTGAAGCCAGCCTCTCTTGCCCATCTTCCTCAGTTTCAGAGGGTAGATATTTCAGGGTTGCTTTTTCCCCAGGTCTCCACGCCTTTGTGTTTTGTTTTTGCTTAACGAGTGCCACCTGAGCTAGCCTCTCTTGCCCATGTTCCTCAGTTTCAGAGGGTAGATATTTCAGGGTTGCTTTGTCCCCAGGGCTCCACGCCTTTGTGCTTTGTTTTTGCTTAAGGATTGCCACCTGAGGTAGCCTCTCTTGCCCATCTTCCTCAGTTTCAGAGGGTGGATTTCTCCGTGTTGCTTTTTCCCCAGGTCTCCACGCCCTTGTGTGTTTCTTTTGCTTAAAGATTGCCACCTGAGCTAGCCTCTGTTGCCCATCTTCCTCAGTTTCAGAGGGTAGATATTTCAGGGTTGCTTTTTCCCCAGGTCTCCACGCCTTTGTGTTTTGTTTTTGCTTAACGAGTGCCACCTGAGCTAGCCTCTCTTGCCCATGTTCCTCAGTTTCAGAGGGTAGATATTTCAGGGTTGCTTTGTCCCCAGGGCTCCACGCCTTTGTGCTTTGTTTTTGCTTAAGGATTGCCACCTGAGGTAGCCTCTGTTGCCCATCTTAGTCCGTTTCAGAGGGTGGATTTCTCAGTGTTGCCTTTTCGCCAGCTCCCCACGCCCTTGTGTGTTTCTTTTGCTTAAAGATTGTCACCTGAGCTAGGCACTGTTGCCCTGCTTCTTCAGTTTCAGAGGGTACCTTTTTCAGGGTTGCTTTTTGACCGGCTCTCCTCGCCATTGTATTTTTTTATTTTATTTTTTTTGCTTAAAGATTGCCACCTGAGCTAGCCTCTGTTGCCCATCTTCGTCCGTTTCAGAGGGTGGATTTCTCAGTGTTGCCTTTTCGCCAGCTCCCCACGCCCTTGTGTGTTTCTTTTGCTTAAAGATTGTCACCTGAGCTAGGCACTGTTGCCCTGCTTCCTCAGCTTCAGAGGGTACCTTTTTCAGGGTTGCTTTTTGACCGGCTCTCCTCGCCATTGTATTTTTTTATTTTATTTTTTTTTGCTTAAAGATTGCCACCTGAGCTAGCCTCTGTTGCGCTTCTTTCTCAGTTTCAGAGGGTAGATTTCCCCGTGTTGCTTTTTCCCCAGGTCTCCACGCACTTCCTTTTATTTTTCCTTAAAAATTGCCACCTGAGCTAGCCTCTGTTGCCCATCTTCGTCGGTTTCAGAGGGTAGATTTCTCACTGTTGCTTTTTTGCCAGGTCTGCACGCCCTTGTGTTTTTTTTCTGCTTAAAGGTTGCAACCTGAGCTAGCTTCTTTTGCCCATGTTCCTCAGTTTCAGAGGGTGGATTTCTCCGTGTTGCTTTTTCCCCAGGCCTCCACGCCCTTGTGTGTTTCTTTTGCTTAACGATTGCCACCTGAGCTAGCCTCTGTTGCCCATCTTCGTCCGTTTCAGAGGGTGGATTTCTCAGTGTTGCCTTTTCGCCAGCTCCCCACGCCCTTGTGTGTTTCTTTTGCTTAAAGATTGCCACCTGAAGCCAGCCTCTCTTGCCCATCTTCCTCAGTTTCAGAGGGTAGATATTTCAGGGTTGCTTTTTCCCCAGGTCTCCACGCCTTTGTGTTTTGTTTTTGCTTAACGAGTGCCACCTGAGCTAGCCTCTCTTGCCCATGTTCCTCAGTTTCAGAGGGTAGATATTTCAGGGTTGCTTTGTCCCCAGGGCTCCACGCCTTTGTGCTTTGTTTTTGCTTAAGGATTGCCACCTGAGGTAGCCTCTCTTGCCCATCTTCCTCAGTTTCAGAGGGTGGATTTCTCCGTGTTGCTTTTTCCCCAGGTCTCCACGCCCTTGTGTGTTTCTTTTGCTTAAAGATTGCCACCTGAGCTAGCCTCTGTTGCCCATCTTCCTCAGTTTCAGAGGGTAGATATTTCAGGGTTGCTTTTTCCCCAGGTCTCCACGCCTTTGTGTTTTGTTTTTGCTTAACGAGTGCCACCTGAGCTAGCCTCTCTTGCCCATGTTCCTCAGTTTCAGAGGGTAGATATTTCAGGGTTGCTTTGTCCCCAGGGCTCCACGCCTTTGTGCTTTGTTTTTGCTTAAGGATTGCCACCTGAGGTAGCCTCTGTTGCCCATCTTAGTCCGTTTCAGAGGGTGGATTTCTCAGTGTTGCCTTTTCGCCAGCTCCCCACGCCCTTGTGTGTTTCTTTTGCTTAAAGATTGTCACCTGAGCTAGGCACTGTTGCCCTGCTTCTTCAGTTTCAGAGGGTACCTTTTTCAGGGTTGCTTTTTGACCGGCTCTCCTCGCCATTGTATTTTTTTATTTTATTTTTTTTGCTTAAAGATTGCCACCTGAGCTAGCCTCTGTTGCCCATCTTCGTCCGTTTCAGAGGGTGGATTTCTCAGTGTTGCCTTTTCGCCAGCTCCCCACGCCCTTGTGTGTTTCTTTTGCTTAAAGATTGTCACCTGAGCTAGGCACTGTTGCCCTGCTTCCTCAGCTTCAGAGGGTACCTTTTTCAGGGTTGCTTTTTGACCGGCTCTCCTCGCCATTGTATTTTTTTATTTTATTTTTTTTTGCTTAAAGATTGCCACCTGAGCTAGCCTCTGTTGCGCTTCTTTCTCAGTTTCAGAGGGTAGATTTCCCCGTGTTGCTTTTTCCCCAGGTCTCCACGCACTTCCTTTTATTTTTCCTTAAAAATTGCCACCTGAGCTAGCCTCTGTTGCCCATCTTCGTCGGTTTCAGAGGGTAGATTTCTCACTGTTGCTTTTTTGCCAGGTCTGCACGCCCTTGTGTTTTTTTTCTGCTTAAAGGTTGCAACCTGAGCTAGCTTCTTTTGCCCATGTTCCTCAGTTTCAGAGGGTGGATTTCTCCGTGTTGCTTTTTCCCCAGGCCTCCACGCCCTTGTGTGTTTCTTTTGCTTAACGATTGCCACCTGAGCTAGCCTCTGTTGCCCATCTTCGTCCGTTTCAGAGGGTGGATTTCTCAGTGTTGCCTTTTCGCCAGCTCCCCACGCCCTTGTGTGTTTCTTTTGCTTAAAGATTGCCACCTGAAGCCAGCCTCTCTTGCCCATCTTCCTCAGTTTCAGAGGGTAGATATTTCAGGGTTGCTTTTTCCCCAGGTCTCCACGCCTTTGTGTTTTGTTTTTGCTTAACGAGTGCCACCTGAGCTAGCCTCTCTTGCCCATGTTCCTCAGTTTCAGAGGGTAGATATTTCAGGGTTGCTTTGTCCCCAGGGCTCCACGCCTTTGTGCTTTGTTTTTGCTTAAGGATTGCCACCTGAGGTAGCCTCTGTTGCCCATCTTAGTCCGTTTCAGAGGGTGGATTTCTCAGTGTTGCCTTTTCGCCAGCTCCCCACGCCCTTGTGTGTTTCTTTTGCTTAAAGATTGTCACCTGAGCTAGGCACTGTTGCCCTGCTTCCTCAGTTTCAGAGGGTACCTTTTTCAGGGTTGCTTTTTGACCGGCTCTCCTCGCCATTGTATTTTTTTATTTTATTTTTTTTGCTTAAAGATTGCCACCTGAGCTAGCCTCTGTTGCCCATCTTCGTCCGTTTCAGAGGGTGGATTTCTCAGTGTTGCCTTTTCGCCAGCTCCCCACGCCCTTGTGTGTTTCTTTTGCTTAAAGATTGTCACCTGAGCTAGGCACTGTTGCCCTGCTTCTTCAGTTTCAGAGGGTGCCTTTTTCAGGGTTGCTTTTTGACCGGGTCTCCTCGCCATTGTATTTTTTTATTTTATTTTTTTTGCTTAAAGATTGCCACCTGAGCTAGCCTCTGTTGCCCATCTTCGTCCGTTTCAGAGGGTGGATTTCTCAGTGTTGCCTTTTCGCCAGCTCCCCACGCCCTTGTGTGTTTCTTTTGCTTAAAGATTGTCACCTGAGCTAGGCACTGTTGCCCTGCTTCCTCAGTTTCAGAGGGTACCTTTTTCAGGGTTGCTTTTTGACCGGCTCTCCTCGCCATTGTATTTTTTTATTTTATTTTTTTTGCTTAAAGATTGCCACCTGAGCTAGCCTCTGTTGCCCATCTTCGTCCGTTTCAGAGGGTGGATTTCTCAGTGTTGCCTTTTCGCCAGCTCCCCACGCCCTTGTGTGTTTCTTTTGCTTAAAGATTGCCACCTGAAGCCAGCCTCTCTTGCCCATCTTCCTCAGTTTCAGAGGGTAGATATTTCAGGGTTGCTTTTTCCCCAGGTCTCCACGCCTTTGTGTTTTGTTTTTGCTTAACGAGTGCCACCTGAGCTAGCCTCTCTTGCCCATGTTCCTCAGTTTCAGAGGGTAGATATTTCAGGGTTGCTATGTCCCCAGGGCTCCACGCCTTTGTGCTTTGTTTTTGCTTAAGGATTGCCACCTGAGGTAGCCTCTCTTGCCCATCTTCCTCAGTTTCAGAGGGTGGATTTCTCCGTCTTGCTTTTTCCCCAGGTCTCCACGCCCTTGTGTGTTTCTTTTGCTTAAAGATTGCCACCTGAGCTAGCCTCTGTTGCCCATCTTCGTCCGTTTCAGAGGGTGGATTTCTCAGTGTTGCCTTTTCGCCAGCTCCCCACGCCCTTGTGTGTTTCTTTTGCTTAAAGATTGTCACCTGAGCTAGGCACTGTTGCCCTGCTTCTTCAGTTTCAGAGGGTGCCTTTTTCAGGGTTGCTTTTTGACCGGGTCTCCTCGCCATTGTATTTTTTTATTTTATTTTTTTTGCTTAAAGATTGCCACCTGAGCTAGCCTCTGTTGCCCATCTTCGTCCGTTTCAGAGGGTGGATTTCTCAGTGTTGCCTTTTCGCCAGCTCCCCACGCCCTTGTGTGTTTCTTTTGCTTAAAGATTGTCACCTGAGCTAGGCACTGTTGCCCTGCTTCCTCAGTTTCAGAGGGTACCTTTTTCAGGGTTGCTTTTTGACCGGGTCTCCTCGCCATTGTATTTTTTTATTTTATTTTTTTTTGCTTAAAGATTGCCACCTGAGCTAGCCTCTGTTGCGCTTCTTTCTCAGTTTCAGAGGGTAGATTTCCCCGTGTTGCTTTTTCCCCAGGTCTCCACGCACTTCCTTTTATTTTTCCTTAAAAATTGCCACCTGAGCTAGCCTCTGTTGCCCATCTTCGTCGGTTTCAGAGGGTAGATTTCTCACTGTTGCTTTTTTGCCAGGTCTGCACGCCCTTGTGTTTTTTTTCTGCTTAAAGGTTGCAACCTGAGCTAGCTTCTTTTGCCCATGTTCCTCAGTTTCAGAGGGTGGATTTCTCCGTGTTGCTTTTTCCCCAGGCCTCCACGCCCTTGTGTGTTTCTTTTGCTTAACGATTGCCACCTGAGCTAGCCTCTGTTGCCCATCTTCGTCCGTTTCAGAGGGTGGATTTCTCAGTGTTGCCTTTTCCCCAGCTCCCCACGCCCTTGTGTGTTTCTTTTGCTTAAAGATTGCCACCTGAAGCCAGCCTCTCTTGCCCATCTTCCTCAGTTTCAGAGGGTAGATATTTCAGGGTTGCTTTTTCCCCAGGTCTCCACGCCTTTGTGTTTTGTTTTTGCTTAACGAGTGCCACCTGAGCTAGCCTCTCTTGCCCATGTTCCTCAGTTTCAGAGGGTAGATATTTCAGGGTTGCTTTGTCCCCAGGGCTCCACGCCTTTGTGCTTTGTTTTTGCTTAAGGATTGCCACCTGAGGTAGCCTCTCTTGCCCATCTTCCTCAGTTTCAGAGGGTGGATTTCTCCGTGTTGCTTTTTCCCCAGGTCTCCACGCCCTTGTGTGTTTCTTTTGCTTAAAGATTGCCACCTGAGCTAGCCTCTGTTGCCCATCTTCCTCAGTTTCAGAGGGTAGATATTTCAGGGTTGCTTTTTCCCCAGGTCTCCACGCCTTTGTGTTTTGTTTTTGCTTAACGAGTGCCACCTGAGCTAGCCTCTCTTGCCCATGTTCCTCAGTTTCAGAGGGTAGATATTTCAGGGTTGCTTTGTCCCCAGGGCTCCACGCCTTTGTGCTTTGTTTTTGCTTAAGGATTGCCACCTGAGGTAGCCTCTGTTGCCCATCTTAGTCCGTTTCAGAGGGTGGATTTCTCAGTGTTGCCTTTTCGCCAGCTCCCCACGCCCTTGTGTGTTTCTTTTGCTTAAAGATTGTCACCTGAGCTAGGCACTGTTGCCCTGCTTCTTCAGTTTCAGAGGGTACCTTTTTCAGGGTTGCTTTTTGACCGGCTCTCCTCGCCATTGTATTTTTTTATTTTATTTTTTTTGCTTAAAGATTGCCACCTGAGCTAGCCTCTGTTGCCCATCTTCGTCCGTTTCAGAGGGTGGATTTCTCAGTGTTGCCTTTTCGCCAGCTCCCCACGCCCTTGTGTGTTTCTTTTGCTTAAAGATTGTCACCTGAGCTAGGCACTGTTGCCCTGCTTCCTCAGCTTCAGAGGGTACCTTTTTCAGGGTTGCTTTTTGACCGGCTCTCCTCGCCATTGTATTTTTTTATTTTATTTTTTTTTGCTTAAAGATTGCCACCTGAGCTAGCCTCTGTTGCGCTTCTTTCTCAGTTTCAGAGGGTAGATTTCCCCGTGTTGCTTTTTCCCCAGGTCTCCACGCACTTCCTTTTATTTTTCCTTAAAAATTGCCACCTGAGCTAGCCTCTGTTGCCCATCTTCGTCGGTTTCAGAGGGTAGATTTCTCACTGTTGCTTTTTTGCCAGGTCTGCACGCCCTTGTGTTTTTTTTCTGCTTAAAGGTTGCAACCTGAGCTAGCTTCTTTTGCCCATGTTCCTCAGTTTCAGAGGGTGGATTTCTCCGTGTTGCTTTTTCCCCAGGCCTCCACGCCCTTGTGTGTTTCTTTTGCTTAACGATTGCCACCTGAGCTAGCCTCTGTTGCCCATCTTCGTCCGTTTCAGAGGGTGGATTTCTCAGTGTTGCCTTTTCGCCAGCTCCCCACGCCCTTGTGTGTTTCTTTTGCTTAAAGATTGCCACCTGAAGCCAGCCTCTCTTGCCCATCTTCCTCAGTTTCAGAGGGTAGATATTTCAGGGTTGCTTTTTCCCCAGGTCTCCACGCCTTTGTGTTTTGTTTTTGCTTAACGAGTGCCACCTGAGCTAGCCTCTCTTGCCCATGTTCCTCAGTTTCAGAGGGTAGATATTTCAGGGTTGCTTTGTCCCCAGGGCTCCACGCCTTTGTGCTTTGTTTTTGCTTAAGGATTGCCACCTGAGGTAGCCTCTGTTGCCCATCTTAGTCCGTTTCAGAGGGTGGATTTCTCAGTGTTGCCTTTTCGCCAGCTCCCCACGCCCTTGTGTGTTTCTTTTGCTTAAAGATTGTCACCTGAGCTAGGCACTGTTGCCCTGCTTCCTCAGTTTCAGAGGGTACCTTTTTCAGGGTTGCTTTTTGACCGGCTCTCCTCGCCATTGTATTTTTTTATTTTATTTTTTTTGCTTAAAGATTGCCACCTGAGCTAGCCTCTGTTGCCCATCTTCGTCCGTTTCAGAGGGTGGATTTCTCAGTGTTGCCTTTTCGCCAGCTCCCCACGCCCTTGTGTGTTTCTTTTGCTTAAAGATTGTCACCTGAGCTAGGCACTGTTGCCCTGCTTCTTCAGTTTCAGAGGGTGCCTTTTTCAGGGTTGCTTTTTGACCGGGTCTCCTCGCCATTGTATTTTTTTATTTTATTTTTTTTGCTTAAAGATTGCCACCTGAGCTAGCCTCTGTTGCCCATCTTCGTCCGTTTCAGAGGGTGGATTTCTCAGTGTTGCCTTTTCGCCAGCTCCCCACGCCCTTGTGTGTTTCTTTTGCTTAAAGATTGTCACCTGAGCTAGGCACTGTTGCCCTGCTTCCTCAGTTTCAGAGGGTACCTTTTTCAGGGTTGCTTTTTGACCGGCTCTCCTCGCCATTGTATTTTTTTATTTTATTTTTTTTGCTTAAAGATTGCCACCTGAGCTAGCCTCTGTTGCCCATCTTCGTCCGTTTCAGAGGGTGGATTTCTCAGTGTTGCCTTTTCGCCAGCTCCCCACGCCCTTGTGTGTTTCTTTTGCTTAAAGATTGCCACCTGAAGCCAGCCTCTCTTGCCCATCTTCCTCAGTTTCAGAGGGTAGATATTTCAGGGTTGCTTTTTCCCCAGGTCTCCACGCCTTTGTGTTTTGTTTTTGCTTAACGAGTGCCACCTGAGCTAGCCTCTCTTGCCCATGTTCCTCAGTTTCAGAGGGTAGATATTTCAGGGTTGCTATGTCCCCAGGGCTCCACGCCTTTGTGCTTTGTTTTTGCTTAAGGATTGCCACCTGAGGTAGCCTCTCTTGCCCATCTTCCTCAGTTTCAGAGGGTGGATTTCTCCGTCTTGCTTTTTCCCCAGGTCTCCACGCCCTTGTGTGTTTCTTTTGCTTAAAGATTGCCACCTGAGCTAGCCTCTGTTGCCCATCTTCGTCCGTTTCAGAGGGTGGATTTCTCAGTGTTGCCTTTTCGCCAGCTCCCCACGCCCTTGTGTGTTTCTTTTGCTTAAAGATTGTCACCTGAGCTAGGCACTGTTGCCCTGCTTCTTCAGTTTCAGAGGGTGCCTTTTTCAGGGTTGCTTTTTGACCGGGTCTCCTCGCCATTGTATTTTTTTATTTTATTTTTTTTGCTTAAAGATTGCCACCTGAGCTAGCCTCTGTTGCCCATCTTCGTCCGTTTCAGAGGGTGGATTTCTCAGTGTTGCCTTTTCGCCAGCTCCCCACGCCCTTGTGTGTTTCTTTTGCTTAAAGATTGTCACCTGAGCTAGGCACTGTTGCCCTGCTTCCTCAGTTTCAGAGGGTACCTTTTTCAGGGTTGCTTTTTGACCGGGTCTCCTCGCCATTGTATTTTTTTATTTTATTTTTTTTTGCTTAAAGATTGCCACCTGAGCTAGCCTCTGTTGCGCTTCTTTCTCAGTTTCAGAGGGTAGATTTCCCCGTGTTGCTTTTTCCCCAGGTCTCCACGCACTTCCTTTTATTTTTCCTTAAAAATTGCCACCTGAGCTAGCCTCTGTTGCCCATCTTCGTCGGTTTCAGAGGGTAGATTTCTCACTGTTGCTTTTTTGCCAGGTCTGCACGCCCTTGTGTTTTTTTTCTGCTTAAAGGTTGCAACCTGAGCTAGCTTCTTTTGCCCATGTTCCTCAGTTTCAGAGGGTGGATTTCTCCGTGTTGCTTTTTCCCCAGGCCTCCACGCCCTTGTGTGTTTCTTTTGCTTAACGATTGCCACCTGAGCTAGCCTCTGTTGCCCATCTTCGTCCGTTTCAGAGGGTGGATTTCTCAGTGTTGCCTTTTCCCCAGCTCCCCACGCCCTTGTGTGTTTCTTTTGCTTAAAGATTGCCACCTGAAGCCAGCCTCTCTTGCCCATCTTCCTCAGTTTCAGAGGGTAGATATTTCAGGGTTGCTTTTTCCCCAGGTCTCCACGCCTTTGTGTTTTGTTTTTGCTTAACGAGTGCCACCTGAGCTAGCCTCTCTTGCCCATGTTCCTCAGTTTCAGAGGGTAGATATTTCAGGGTTGCTTTGTCCCCAGGGCTCCACGCCTTTGTGCTTTGTTTTTGCTTAAGGATTGCCACCTGAGGTAGCCTCTCTTGCCCATCTTCCTCAGTTTCAGAGGGTGGATTTCTCCGTGTTGCTTTTTCCCCAGGTCTCCACGCCCTTGTGTGTTTCTTTTGCTTAAAGATTGCCACCTGAGCTAGCCTCTGTTGCCCATCTTCCTCAGTTTCAGAGGGTAGATATTTCAGGGTTGCTTTTTCCCCAGGTCTCCACGCCTTTGTGTTTTGTTTTTGCTTAACGAGTGCCACCTGAGCTAGCCTCTCTTGCCCATGTTCCTCAGTTTCAGAGGGTAGATATTTCAGGGTTGCTTTGTCCCCAGGGCTCCACGCCTTTGTGCTTTGTTTTTGCTTAAGGATTGCCACCTGAGGTAGCCTCTGTTGCCCATCTTAGTCCGTTTCAGAGGGTGGATTTCTCAGTGTTGCCTTTTCGCCAGCTCCCCACGCCCTTGTGTGTTTCTTTTGCTTAAAGATTGTCACCTGAGCTAGGCACTGTTGCCCTGCTTCTTCAGTTTCAGAGGGTACCTTTTTCAGGGTTGCTTTTTGACCGGCTCTCCTCGCCATTGTATTTTTTTATTTTATTTTTTTTGCTTAAAGATTGCCACCTGAGCTAGCCTCTGTTGCCCATCTTCGTCCGTTTCAGAGGGTGGATTTCTCAGTGTTGCCTTTTCGCCAGCTCCCCACGCCCTTGTGTGTTTCTTTTGCTTAAAGATTGTCACCTGAGCTAGGCACTGTTGCCCTGCTTCCTCAGTTTCAGAGGGTACCTTTTTCAGGGTTGCTTTTTGACCGGCTCTCCTCGCCATTGTATTTTTTTATTTTATTTTTTTTTGCTTAAAGATTGCCACCTGAGCTAGCCTCTGTTGCGCTTCTTTCTCAGTTTCAGAGGGTAGATTTCCCCGTGTTGCTTTTTCCCCAGGTCTCCACGCACTTCCTTTTATTTTTCCTTAAAAATTGCCACCTGAGCTAGCCTCTGTTGCCCATCTTCGTCGGTTTCAGAGGGTAGATTTCTCACTGTTGCTTTTTTGCCAGGTCTGCACGCCCTTGTGTTTTTTTTCTGCTTAAAGGTTGCAACCTGAGCTAGCTTCGTTTGCCCATGTTCCTCAGTTTCAGAGGGTGGATTTCTCCGTGTTGCTTTTTCCCCAGGCCTCCACGCCCTTGTGTGTTTCTTTTGCTTAACGATTGCCACCTGAGCTAGCCTCTGTTGCCCATCTTCGTCCGTTTCAGAGGGTGGATTTCTCAGTGTTGCCTTTTCGCCAGCTCCCCACGCCCTTGTGTGTTTCTTTTGCTTAAAGATTGCCACCTGAAGCCAGCCTCTCTTGCCCATCTTCCTCAGTTTCAGAGGGTAGATATTTCAGGGTTGCTTTTTCCCCAGGTCTCCACGCCTTTGTGTTTTGTTTTTGCTTAACGAGTGCCACCTGAGCTAGCCTCTCTTGCCCATGTTCCTCAGTTTCAGAGGGTAGATATTTCAGGGTTGCTTTGTCCCCAGGGCTCCACGCCTTTGTGCTTTGTTTTTGCTTAAGGATTGCCACCTGAGGTAGCCTCTGTTGCCCATCTTAGTCCGTTTCAGAGGGTGGATTTCTCAGTGTTGCCTTTTCGCCAGCTCCCCACGCCCTTGTGTGTTTCTTTTGCTTAAAGATTGTCACCTGAGCTAGGCACTGTTGCCCTGCTTCCTCAGTTTCAGAGGGTACCTTTTTCAGGGTTGCTTTTTGACCGGCTCTCCTCGCCATTGTATTTTTTTATTTTATTTTTTTTGCTTAAAGATTGCCACCTGAGCTAGCCTCTGTTGCCCATCTTCGTCCGTTTCAGAGGGTGGATTTCTCAGTGTTGCCTTTTCGCCAGCTCCCCACGCCCTTGTGTGTTTCTTTTGCTTAAAGATTGTCACCTGAGCTAGGCACTGTTGCCCTGCTTCTTCAGTTTCAGAGGGTGCCTTTTTCAGGGTTGCTTTTTGACCGGGTCTCCTCGCCATTGTATTTTTTTATTTTATTTTTTTTGCTTAAAGATTGCCACCTGAGCTAGCCTCTGTTGCCCATCTTCGTCCGTTTCAGAGGGTGGATTTCTCAGTGTTGCCTTTTCGCCAGCTCCCCACGCCCTTGTGTGTTTCTCTTGCTTAAAGATTGTCACCTGAGCTAGGCACTGTTGCCCTGCTTCCTCAGTTTCAGAGGGTACCTTTTTCAGGGTTGCTTTTTGACCGGCTCTCCTCGCCATTGTATTTTTTTATTTTATTTTTTTTGCTTAAAGATTGCCACCTGAGCTAGCCTCTGTTGCCCATCTTCGTCCGTTTCAGAGGGTGGATTTCTCAGTGTTGCCTTTTCGCCAGCTCCCCACGCCCTTGTGTGTTTCTTTTGCTTAAAGATTGCCACCTGAAGCCAGCCTCTCTTGCCCATCTTCCTCAGTTTCAGAGGGTAGATATTTCAGGGTTGCTTTTTCCCCAGGTCTCCACGCCTTTGTGTTTTGTTTTTGCTTAACGATTGCCACCTGAGCTAGCCTCTCTTGCCCATGTTCCTCAGTTTCAGAGGGTAGATATTTCAGGGTTGCTTTGTCCCCAGGGCTCCACGCCTTTGTGCTTTGTTTTTGCTTAAGGATTGCCACCTGAGGTAGCCTCTCTTGCCCATCTTCCTCAGTTTCAGAGGGTGGATTTCTCCGTGTTGCTTTTTCCCCAGGTCTCCACGCCCTTGTGTGTTTCTTTTGCTTAAAGATTGCCACCTGAGCTAGCCTCTGTTGCCCATCTTCGTCCGTTTCAGAGGGTGGATTTCTCAGTGTTGCCTTTTCGCCAGCTCCCCACGCCCTTGTGTGTTTCTTTTGCTTAAAGATTGTCACCTGAGCTAGGCACTGTTGCCCTGCTTCCTCAGTTTCAGAGGGTACCTTTTTCAGGGTTGCTTTTTGACCGGCTCTCCTCGCCATTGTATTTTTTTATTTTATTTTTTTTGCTTAAAGATTGCCACCTGAGCTAGCCTCTGTTGCCCATCTTCGTCCGTTTCAGAGGGTGGATTTCTCAGTGTTGCCTTTTCGCCAGCTCCCCACGCCCTTGTGTGTTTCTTTTGCTTAAAGATTGTCACCTGAGCTAGGCACTGTTGCCCTGCTTCTTCAGTTTCAGAGGGTGCCTTTTTCAGGGTTGCTTTTTGACCGGGTCTCCTCGCCATTGTATTTTTTTATTTTATTTTTTTTGCTTAAAGATTGCCACCTGAGCTAGCCTCTGTTGCCCATCTTCGTCCGTTTCAGAGGGTGGATTTCTCAGTGTTGCCTTTTCGCCAGCTCCCCACGCCCTTGTGTGTTTCTTTTGCTTAAAGATTGTCACCTGAGCTAGGCACTGTTGCCCTGCTTCCTCAGTTTCAGAGGGTACCTTTTTCAGGGTTGCTTTTTGACCGGGTCTCCTCGCCATTGTATTTTTTTATTTTATTTTTTTTTGCTTAAAGATTGCCACCTGAGCTAGCCTCTGTTGCGCTTCTTTCTCAGTTTCAGAGGGTAGATTTCCCCGTGTTGCTTTTTCCCCAGGTCTCCACGCACTTCCTTTTATTTTTCCTTAAAAATTGCCACCTGAGCTAGCCTCTGTTGCCCATCTTCGTCGGTTTCAGAGGGTAGATTTCTCACTGTTGCTTTTTTGCCAGGTCTGCACGCCCTTGTGTTTTTTTTCTGCTTAAAGGTTGCAACCTGAGCTAGCTTCTTTTGCCCATGTTCCTCAGTTTCAGAGGGTGGATTTCTCCGTGTTGCTTTTTCCCCAGGCCTCCACGCCCTTGTGTGTTTCTTTTGCTTAACGATTGCCACCTGAGCTAGCCTCTGTTGCCCATCTTCGTCCGTTTCAGAGGGTGGATTTCTCAGTGTTGCCTTTTCCCCAGCTCCCCACGCCCTTGTGTGTTTCTTTTGCTTAAAGATTGCCACCTGAAGCCAGCCTCTCTTGCCCATCTTCCTCAGTTTCAGAGGGTAGATATTTCAGGGTTGCTTTTTCCCCAGGTCTCCACGCCTTTGTGTTTTGTTTTTGCTTAACGAGTGCCACCTGAGCTAGCCTCTCTTGCCCATGTTCCTCAGTTTCAGAGGGTAGATATTTCAGGGTTGCTTTGTCCCCAGGGCTCCACGCCTTTGTGCTTTGTTTTTGCTTAAGGATTGCCACCTGAGGTAGCCTCTCTTGCCCATCTTCCTCAGTTTCAGAGGGTGGATTTCTCCGTGTTGCTTTTTCCCCAGGTCTCCACGCCCTTGTGTGTTTCTTTTGCTTAAAGATTGCCACCTGAGCTAGCCTCTGTTGCCCATCTTCCTCAGTTTCAGAGGGTAGATATTTCAGGGTTGCTTTTTCCCCAGGTCTCCACGCCTTTGTGTTTTGTTTTTGCTTAACGAGTGCCACCTGAGCTAGCCTCTCTTGCCCATGTTCCTCAGTTTCAGAGGGTAGATATTTCAGGGTTGCTTTGTCCCCAGGGCTCCACGCCTTTGTGCTTTGTTTTTGCTTAAGGATTGCCACCTGAGGTAGCCTCTGTTGCCCATCTTAGTCCGTTTCAGAGGGTGGATTTCTCAGTGTTGCCTTTTCGCCAGCTCCCCACGCCCTTGTGTGTTTCTTTTGCTTAAAGATTGTCACCTGAGCTAGGCACTGTTGCCCTGCTTCTTCAGTTTCAGAGGGTACCTTTTTCAGGGTTGCTTTTTGACCGGCTCTCCTCGCCATTGTATTTTTTTATTTTATTTTTTTTGCTTAAAGATTGCCACCTGAGCTAGCCTCTGTTGCCCATCTTCGTCCGTTTCAGAGGGTGGATTTCTCAGTGTTGCCTTTTCGCCAGCTCCCCACGCCCTTGTGTGTTTCTTTTGCTTAAAGATTGTCACCTGAGCTAGGCACTGTTGCCCTGCTTCCTCAGTTTCAGAGGGTACCTTTTTCAGGGTTGCTTTTTGACCGGGTCTCCTCGCCATTGTATTTTTTTATTTTATTTTTTTTTGCTTAAAGATTGCCACCTGAGCTAGCCTCTGTTGCGCTTCTTTCTCAGTTTCAGAGGGTAGATTTCCCCGTGTTGCTTTTTCCCCAGGTCTCCACGCACTTCCTTTTATTTTTCCTTAAAAATTGCCACCTGAGCTAGCCTCTGTTGCCCATCTTCGTCGGTTTCAGAGGGTAGATTTCTCACTGTTGCTTTTTTGCCAGGTCTGCACGCCCTTGTGTTTTTTTTCTGCTTAAAGGTTGCAACCTGAGCTAGCTTCTTTTGCCCATGTTCCTCAGTTTCAGAGGGTGGATTTCTCCGTGTTGCTTTTTCCCCAGGCCTCCACGCCCTTGTGTGTTTCTTTTGCTTAACGATTGCCACCTGAGCTAGCCTCTGTTGCCCATCTTCGTCCGTTTCAGAGGGTGGATTTCTCAGTGTTGCCTTTTCGCCAGCTCCCCACGCCCTTGTGTGTTTCTTTTGCTTAAAGATTGCCACCTGAAGCCAGCCTCTCTTGCCCATCTTCCTCAGTTTCAGAGGGTAGATATTTCAGGGTTGCTTTTTCCCCAGGTCTCCACGCCTTTGTGTTTTGTTTTTGCTTAACGAGTGCCACCTGAGCTAGCCTCTCTTGCCCATGTTCCTCAGTTTCAGAGGGTAGATATTTCAGGGTTGCTTTGTCCCCAGGGCTCCACGCCTTTGTGCTTTGTTTTTGCTTAAGGATTGCCACCTGAGGTAGCCTCTGTTGCCCATCTTAGTCCGTTTCAGAGGGTGGATTTCTCAGTGTTGCCTTTTCGCCAGCTCCCCACGCCCTTGTGTGTTTCTTTTGCTTAAAGATTGTCACCTGAGCTAGGCACTGTTGCCCTGCTTCCTCAGTTTCAGAGGGTACCTTTTTCAGGGTTGCTTTTTGACCGGCTCTCCTCGCCATTGTATTTTTTTATTTTATTTTTTTTGCTTAAAGATTGCCACCTGAGCTAGCCTCTGTTGCCCATCTTCGTCCGTTTCAGAGGGTGGATTTCTCAGTGTTGCCTTTTCGCCAGCTCCCCACGCCCTTGTGTGTTTCTTTTGCTTAAAGATTGCCACCTGAAGCCAGCCTCTCTTGCCCATCTTCCTCAGTTTCAGAGGGTAGATATTTCAGGGTTGCTTTTTCCCCAGGTCTCCACGCCTTTGTGTTTTGTTTTTGCTTAACGAGTGCCACCTGAGCTAGCCTCTCTTGCCCATGTTCCTCAGTTTCAGAGGGTAGATATTTCAGGGTTGCTATGTCCCCAGGGCTCCACGCCTTTGTGCTTTGTTTTTGCTTAAGGATTGCCACCTGAGGTAGCCTCTCTTGCCCATCTTCCTCAGTTTCAGAGGGTGGATTTCTCCGTCTTGCTTTTTCCCCAGGTCTCCACGCCCTTGTGTGTTTCTTTTGCTTAAAGATTGCCACCTGAGCTAGCCTCTGTTGCCCATCTTCGTCCGTTTCAGAGGGTGGATTTCTCAGTGTTGCCTTTTCGCCAGCTCCCCACGCCCTTGTGTGTTTCTTTTGCTTAAAGATTGTCACCTGAGCTAGGCACTGTTGCCCTGCTTCCTCAGTTTCAGAGGGTACCTTTTTCAGGGTTGCTTTTTGACCGGCTCTCCTCGCCATTGTATTTTTTTATTTTATTTTTTTTGCTTAAAGATTGCCACCTGAGCTAGCCTCTGTTGCCCATCTTCGTCCGTTTCAGAGGGTGGATTTCTCAGTGTTGCCTTTTCGCCAGCTCCCCACGCCCTTGTGTGTTTCTTTTGCTTAAAGATTGTCACCTGAGCTAGGCACTGTTGCCCTGCTTCTTCAGTTTCAGAGGGTGCCTTTTTCAGGGTTGCTTTTTGACCGGGTCTCCTCGCCATTGTATTTTTTTATTTTATTTTTTTTGCTTAAAGATTGCCACCTGAGCTAGCCTCTGTTGCCCATCTTCGTCCGTTTCAGAGGGTGGATTTCTCAGTGTTGCCTTTTCGCCAGCTCCCCACGCCCTTGTGTGTTTCTTTTGCTTAAAGATTGTCACCTGAGCTAGGCACTGTTGCCCTGCTTCCTCAGTTTCAGAGGGTACCTTTTTCAGGGTTGCTTTTTGACCGGGTCTCCTCGCCATTGTATTTTTTTATTTTATTTTTTTTTGCTTAAAGATTGCCACCTGAGCTAGCCTCTGTTGCGCTTCTTTCTCAGTTTCAGAGGGTAGATTTCCCCGTGTTGCTTTTTCCCCAGGTCTCCACGCACTTCCTTTTATTTTTCCTTAAAAATTGCCACCTGAGCTAGCCTCTGTTGCCCATCTTCGTCGGTTTCAGAGGGTAGATTTCTCACTGTTGCTTTTTTGCCAGGTCTGCACGCCCTTGTGTTTTTTTTCTGCTTAAAGGTTGCAACCTGAGCTAGCTTCTTTTGCCCATGTTCCTCAGTTTCAGAGGGTGGATTTCTCCGTGTTGCTTTTTCCCCAGGCCTCCACGCCCTTGTGTGTTTCTTTTGCTTAACGATTGCCACCTGAGCTAGCCTCTGTTGCCCATCTTCGTCCGTTTCAGAGGGTGGATTTCTCAGTGTTGCCTTTTCGCCAGCTCCCCACGCCCTTGTGTGTTTCTTTTGCTTAAAGATTGCCACCTGAAGCCAGCCTCTCTTGCCCATCTTCCTCAGTTTCAGAGGGTAGATATTTCAGGGTTGCTTTTTCCCCAGGTCTCCACGCCTTTGTGTTTTGTTTTTGCTTAACGAGTGCCACCTGAGCTAGCCTCTCTTGCCCATGTTCCTCAGTTTCAGAGGGTAGATATTTCAGGGTTGCTTTGTCCCCAGGGCTCCACGCCTTTGTGCTTTGTTTTTGCTTAAGGATTGCCACCTGAGGTAGCCTCTCTTGCCCATCTTCCTCAGTTTCAGAGGGTGGATTTCTCCGTGTTGCTTTTTCCCCAGGTCTCCACGCCCTTGTGTGTTTCTTTTGCTTAAAGATTGCCACCTGAGCTAGCCTCTGTTGCCCATCTTCCTCAGTTTCAGAGGGTAGATATTTCAGGGTTGCTTTTTCCCCAGGTCTCCACGCCTTTGTGTTTTGTTTTTGCTTAACGAGTGCCACCTGAGCTAGCCTCTCTTGCCCATGTTCCTCAGTTTCAGAGGGTAGATATTTCAGGGTTGCTTTGTCCCCAGGGCTCCACGCCTTTGTGCTTTGTTTTTGCTTAAGGATTGCCACCTGAGGTAGCCTCTGTTGCCCATCTTAGTCCGTTTCAGAGGGTGGATTTCTCAGTGTTGCCTTTTCGCCAGCTCCCCACGCCCTTGTGTGTTTCTTTTGCTTAAAGATTGTCACCTGAGCTAGGCACTGTTGCCCTGCTTCTTCAGTTTCAGAGGGTACCTTTTTCAGGGTTGCTTTTTGACCGGCTCTCCTCGCCATTGTATTTTTTTATTTTATTTTTTTTGCTTAAAGATTGCCACCTGAGCTAGCCTCTGTTGCCCATCTTCGTCCGTTTCAGAGGGTGGATTTCTCAGTGTTGCCTTTTCGCCAGCTCCCCACGCCCTTGTGTGTTTCTTTTGCTTAAAGATTGTCACCTGAGCTAGGCACTGTTGCCCTGCTTCCTCAGCTTCAGAGGGTACCTTTTTCAGGGTTGCTTTTTGACCGGCTCTCCTCGCCATTGTATTTTTTTATTTTATTTTTTTTTGCTTAAAGATTGCCACCTGAGCTAGCCTCTGTTGCGCTTCTTTCTCAGTTTCAGAGGGTAGATTTCCCCGTGTTGCTTTTTCCCCAGGTCTCCACGCACTTCCTTTTATTTTTCCTTAAAAATTGCCACCTGAGCTAGCCTCTGTTGCCCATCTTCGTCGGTTTCAGAGGGTAGATTTCTCACTGTTGCTTTTTTGCCAGGTCTGCACGCCCTTGTGTTTTTTTTCTGCTTAAAGGTTGCAACCTGAGCTAGCTTCTTTTGCCCATGTTCCTCAGTTTCAGAGGGTGGATTTCTCCGTGTTGCTTTTTCCCCAGGCCTCCACGCCCTTGTGTGTTTCTTTTGCTTAACGATTGCCACCTGAGCTAGCCTCTGTTGCCCATCTTCGTCCGTTTCAGAGGGTGGATTTCTCAGTGTTGCCTTTTCGCCAGCTCCCCACGCCCTTGTGTGTTTCTTTTGCTTAAAGATTGCCACCTGAAGCCAGCCTCTCTTGCCCATCTTCCTCAGTTTCAGAGGGTAGATATTTCAGGGTTGCTTTTTCCCCAGGTCTCCACGCCTTTGTGTTTTGTTTTTGCTTAACGAGTGCCACCTGAGCTAGCCTCTCTTGCCCATGTTCCTCAGTTTCAGAGGGTAGATATTTCAGGGTTGCTTTGTCCCCAGGGCTCCACGCCTTTGTGCTTTGTTTTTGCTTAAGGATTGCCACCTGAGGTAGCCTCTGTTGCCCATCTTAGTCCGTTTCAGAGGGTGGATTTCTCAGTGTTGCCTTTTCGCCAGCTCCCCACGCCCTTGTGTGTTTCTTTTGCTTAAAGATTGTCACCTGAGCTAGGCACTGTTGCCCTGCTTCCTCAGTTTCAGAGGGTACCTTTTTCAGGGTTGCTTTTTGACCGGCTCTCCTCGCCATTGTATTTTTTTATTTTATTTTTTTTGCTTAAAGATTGCCACCTGAGCTAGCCTCTGTTGCCCATCTTCGTCCGTTTCAGAGGGTGGATTTCTCAGTGTTGCCTTTTCGCCAGCTCCCCACGCCCTTGTGTGTTTCTTTTGCTTAAAGATTGTCACCTGAGCTAGGCACTGTTGCCCTGCTTCTTCAGTTTCAGAGGGTGCCTTTTTCAGGGTTGCTTTTTGACCGGGTCTCCTCGCCATTGTATTTTTTTATTTTATTTTTTTTGCTTAAAGATTGCCACCTGAGCTAGCCTCTGTTGCCCATCTTCGTCCGTTTCAGAGGGTGGATTTCTCAGTGTTGCCTTTTCGCCAGCTCCCCACGCCCTTGTGTGTTTCTTTTGCTTAAAGATTGTCACCTGAGCTAGGCACTGTTGCCCTGCTTCCTCAGTTTCAGAGGGTACCTTTTTCAGGGTTGCTTTTTGACCGGCTCTCCTCGCCATTGTATTTTTTTATTTTATTTTTTTTGCTTAAAGATTGCCACCTGAGCTAGCCTCTGTTGCCCATCTTCGTCCGTTTCAGAGGGTGGATTTCTCAGTGTTGCCTTTTCGCCAGCTCCCCACGCCCTTGTGTGTTTCTTTTGCTTAAAGATTGCCACCTGAAGCCAGCCTCTCTTGCCCATCTTCCTCAGTTTCAGAGGGTAGATATTTCAGGGTTGCTTTTTCCCCAGGTCTCCACGCCTTTGTGTTTTGTTTTTGCTTAACGAGTGCCACCTGAGCTAGCCTCTCTTGCCCATGTTCCTCAGTTTCAGAGGGTAGATATTTCAGGGTTGCTATGTCCCCAGGGCTCCACGCCTTTGTGCTTTGTTTTTGCTTAAGGATTGCCACCTGAGGTAGCCTCTCTTGCCCATCTTCCTCAGTTTCAGAGGGTGGATTTCTCCGTCTTGCTTTTTCCCCAGGTCTCCACGCCCTTGTGTGTTTCTTTTGCTTAAAGATTGCCACCTGAGCTAGCCTCTGTTGCCCATCTTCGTCCGTTTCAGAGGGTGGATTTCTCAGTGTTGCCTTTTCGCCAGCTCCCCACGCCCTTGTGTGTTTCTTTTGCTTAAAGATTGTCACCTGAGCTAGGCACTGTTGCCCTGCTTCTTCAGTTTCAGAGGGTGCCTTTTTCAGGGTTGCTTTTTGACCGGGTCTCCTCGCCATTGTATTTTTTTATTTTATTTTTTTTGCTTAAAGATTGCCACCTGAGCTAGCCTCTGTTGCCCATCTTCGTCCGTTTCAGAGGGTGGATTTCTCAGTGTTGCCTTTTCGCCAGCTCCCCACGCCCTTGTGTGTTTCTTTTGCTTAAAGATTGTCACCTGAGCTAGGCACTGTTGCCCTGCTTCCTCAGTTTCAGAGGGTACCTTTTTCAGGGTTGCTTTTTGACCGGGTCTCCTCGCCATTGTATTTTTTTATTTTATTTTTTTTTGCTTAAAGATTGCCACCTGAGCTAGCCTCTGTTGCGCTTCTTTCTCAGTTTCAGAGGGTAGATTTCCCCGTGTTGCTTTTTCCCCAGGTCTCCACGCACTTCCTTTTATTTTTCCTTAAAAATTGCCACCTGAGCTAGCCTCTGTTGCCCATCTTCGTCGGTTTCAGAGGGTAGATTTCTCACTGTTGCTTTTTTGCCAGGTCTGCACGCCCTTGTGTTTTTTTTCTGCTTAAAGGTTGCAACCTGAGCTAGCTTCTTTTGCCCATGTTCCTCAGTTTCAGAGGGTGGATTTCTCCGTGTTGCTTTTTCCCCAGGCCTCCACGCCCTTGTGTGTTTCTTTTGCTTAACGATTGCCACCTGAGCTAGCCTCTGTTGCCCATCTTCGTCCGTTTCAGAGGGTGGATTTCTCAGTGTTGCCTTTTCCCCAGCTCCCCACGCCCTTGTGTGTTTCTTTTGCTTAAAGATTGCCACCTGAAGCCAGCCTCTCTTGCCCATCTTCCTCAGTTTCAGAGGGTAGATATTTCAGGGTTGCTTTTTCCCCAGGTCTCCACGCCTTTGTGTTTTGTTTTTGCTTAACGAGTGCCACCTGAGCTAGCCTCTCTTGCCCATGTTCCTCAGTTTCAGAGGGTAGATATTTCAGGGTTGCTTTGTCCCCAGGGCTCCACGCCTTTGTGCTTTGTTTTTGCTTAAGGATTGCCACCTGAGGTAGCCTCTCTTGCCCATCTTCCTCAGTTTCAGAGGGTGGATTTCTCCGTGTTGCTTTTTCCCCAGGTCTCCACGCCCTTGTGTGTTTCTTTTGCTTAAAGATTGCCACCTGAGCTAGCCTCTGTTGCCCATCTTCCTCAGTTTCAGAGGGTAGATATTTCAGGGTTGCTTTTTCCCCAGGTCTCCACGCCTTTGTGTTTTGTTTTTGCTTAACGAGTGCCACCTGAGCTAGCCTCTCTTGCCCATGTTCCTCAGTTTCAGAGGGTAGATATTTCAGGGTTGCTTTGTCCCCAGGGCTCCACGCCTTTGTGCTTTGTTTTTGCTTAAGGATTGCCACCTGAGGTAGCCTCTGTTGCCCATCTTAGTCCGTTTCAGAGGGTGGATTTCTCAGTGTTGCCTTTTCGCCAGCTCCCCACGCCCTTGTGTGTTTCTTTTGCTTAAAGATTGTCACCTGAGCTAGGCACTGTTGCCCTGCTTCTTCAGTTTCAGAGGGTACCTTTTTCAGGGTTGCTTTTTGACCGGCTCTCCTCGCCATTGTATTTTTTTATTTTATTTTTTTTGCTTAAAGATTGCCACCTGAGCTAGCCTCTGTTGCCCATCTTCGTCCGTTTCAGAGGGTGGATTTCTCAGTGTTGCCTTTTCGCCAGCTCCCCACGCCCTTGTGTGTTTCTTTTGCTTAAAGATTGTCACCTGAGCTAGGCACTGTTGCCCTGCTTCCTCAGTTTCAGAGGGTACCTTTTTCAGGGTTGCTTTTTGACCGGCTCTCCTCGCCATTGTATTTTTTTATTTTATTTTTTTTTGCTTAAAGATTGCCACCTGAGCTAGCCTCTGTTGCGCTTCTTTCTCAGTTTCAGAGGGTAGATTTCCCCGTGTTGCTTTTTCCCCAGGTCTCCACGCACTTCCTTTTATTTTTCCTTAAAAATTGCCACCTGAGCTAGCCTCTGTTGCCCATCTTCGTCGGTTTCAGAGGGTAGATTTCTCACTGTTGCTTTTTTGCCAGGTCTGCACGCCCTTGTGTTTTTTTTCTGCTTAAAGGTTGCAACCTGAGCTAGCTTCTTTTGCCCATGTTCCTCAGTTTCAGAGGGTGGATTTCTCCGTGTTGCTTTTTCCCCAGGCCTCCACGCCCTTGTGTGTTTCTTTTGCTTAACGATTGCCACCTGAGCTAGCCTCTGTTGCCCATCTTCGTCCGTTTCAGAGGGTGGATTTCTCAGTGTTGCCTTTTCGCCAGCTCCCCACGCCCTTGTGTGTTTCTTTTGCTTAAAGATTGCCACCTGAAGCCAGCCTCTCTTGCCCATCTTCCTCAGTTTCAGAGGGTAGATATTTCAGGGTTGCTTTTTCCCCAGGTCTCCACGCCTTTGTGTTTTGTTTTTGCTTAACGAGTGCCACCTGAGCTAGCCTCTCTTGCCCATGTTCCTCAGTTTCAGAGGGTAGATATTTCAGGGTTGCTTTGTCCCCAGGGCTCCACGCCTTTGTGCTTTGTTTTTGCTTAAGGATTGCCACCTGAGGTAGCCTCTCTTGCCCATCTTCCTCAGTTTCAGAGGGTGGATTTCTCCGTGTTGCTTTTTCCCCAGGTCTCCACGCCCTTGTGTGTTTCTTTTGCTTAAAGATTGCCACCTGAGCTAGCCTCTGTTGCCCATCTTCCTCAGTTTCAGAGGGTAGATATTTCAGGGTTGCTTTTTCCCCAGGTCTCCACGCCTTTGTGTTTTGTTTTTGCTTAACGAGTGCCACCTGAGCTAGCCTCTCTTGCCCATGTTCCTCAGTTTCAGAGGGTAGATATTTCAGGGTTGCTTTGTCCCCAGGGCTCCACGCCTTTGTGCTTTGTTTTTGCTTAAGGATTGCCACCTGAGGTAGCCTCTGTTGCCCATCTTAGTCCGTTTCAGAGGGTGGATTTCTCAGTGTTGCCTTTTCGCCAGCTCCCCACGCCCTTGTGTGTTTCTTTTGCTTAAAGATTGTCACCTGAGCTAGGCACTGTTGCCCTGCTTCTTCAGTTTCAGAGGGTACCTTTTTCAGGGTTGCTTTTTGACCGGCTCTCCTCGCCATTGTATTTTTTTATTTTATTTTTTTTGCTTAAAGATTGCCACCTGAGCTAGCCTCTGTTGCCCATCTTCGTCCGTTTCAGAGGGTGGATTTCTCAGTGTTGCCTTTTCGCCAGCTCCCCACGCCCTTGTGTGTTTCTTTTGCTTAAAGATTGTCACCTGAGCTAGGCACTGTTGCCCTGCTTCCTCAGTTTCAGAGGGTACCTTTTTCAGGGTTGCTTTTTGACCGGCTCTCCTCGCCATTGTATTTTTTTATTTTATTTTTTTTTGCTTAAAGATTGCCACCTGAGCTAGCCTCTGTTGCGCTTCTTTCTCAGTTTCAGAGGGTAGATTTCCCCGTGTTGCTTTTTCCCCAGGTCTCCACGCACTTCCTTTTATTTTTCCTTAAAAATTGCCACCTGAGCTAGCCTCTGTTGCCCATCTTCGTCGGTTTCAGAGGGTAGATTTCTCACTGTTGCTTTTTTGCCAGGTCTGCACGCCCTTGTGTTTTTTTTCTGCTTAAAGGTTGCAACCTGAGCTAGCTTCTTTTGCCCATGTTCCTCAGTTTCAGAGGGTGGATTTCTCCGTGTTGCTTTTTCCCCAGGCCTCCACGCCCTTGTGTGTTTCTTTTGCTTAACGATTGCCACCTGAGCTAGCCTCTGTTGCCCATCTTCGTCCGTTTCAGAGGGTGGATTTCTCAGTGTTGCCTTTTCGCCAGCTCCCCACGCCCTTGTGTGTTTCTTTTGCTTAAAGATTGCCACCTGAAGCCAGCCTCTCTTGCCCATCTTCCTCAGTTTCAGAGGGTAGATATTTCAGGGTTGCTTTTTCCCCAGGTCTCCACGCCTTTGTGTTTTGTTTTTGCTTAACGAGTGCCACCTGAGCTAGCCTCTCTTGCCCATGTTCCTCAGTTTCAGAGGGTAGATATTTCAGGGTTGCTTTGTCCCCAGGGCTCCACGCCTTTGTGCTTTGTTTTTGCTTAAGGATTGCCACCTGAGGTAGCCTCTGTTGCCCATCTTAGTCCGTTTCAGAGGGTGGATTTCTCAGTGTTGCCTTTTCGCCAGCTCCCCACGCCCTTGTGTGTTTCTTTTGCTTAAAGATTGTCACCTGAGCTAGGCACTGTTGCCCTGCTTCCTCAGTTTCAGAGGGTACCTTTTTCAGGGTTGCTTTTTGACCGGCTCTCCTCGCCATTGTATTTTTTTATTTTATTTTTTTTGCTTAAAGATTGCCACCTGAGCTAGCCTCTGTTGCCCATCTTCGTCCGTTTCAGAGGGTGGATTTCTCAGTGTTGCCTTTTCGCCAGCTCCCCACGCCCTTGTGTGTTTCTTTTGCTTAAAGATTGTCACCTGAGCTAGGCACTGTTGCCCTGCTTCTTCAGTTTCAGAGGGTGCCTTTTTCAGGGTTGCTTTTTGACCGGGTCTCCTCGCCATTGTATTTTTTTATTTTATTTTTTTTGCTTAAAGATTGCCACCTGAGCTAGCCTCTGTTGCCCATCTTCGTCCGTTTCAGAGGGTGGATTTCTCAGTGTTGCCTTTTCGCCAGCTCCCCACGCCCTTGTGTGTTTCTCTTGCTTAAAGATTGTCACCTGAGCTAGGCACTGTTGCCCTGCTTCCTCAGTTTCAGAGGGTACCTTTTTCAGGGTTGCTTTTTGACCGGCTCTCCTCGCCATTGTATTTTTTTATTTTATTTTTTTTGCTTAAAGATTGCCACCTGAGCTAGCCTCTGTTGCCCATCTTCGTCCGTTTCAGAGGGTGGATTTCTCAGTGTTGCCTTTTCGCCAGCTCCCCACGCCCTTGTGTGTTTCTTTTGCTTAAAGATTGCCACCTGAAGCCAGCCTCTCTTGCCCATCTTCCTCAGTTTCAGAGGGTAGATATTTCAGGGTTGCTTTTTCCCCAGGTCTCCACGCCTTTGTGTTTTGTTTTTGCTTAACGATTGCCACCTGAGCTAGCCTCTCTTGCCCATGTTCCTCAGTTTCAGAGGGTAGATATTTCAGGGTTGCTTTGTCCCCAGGGCTCCACGCCTTTGTGCTTTGTTTTTGCTTAAGGATTGCCACCTGAGGTAGCCTCTCTTGCCCATCTTCCTCAGTTTCAGAGGGTGGATTTCTCCGTGTTGCTTTTTCCCCAGGTCTCCACGCCCTTGTGTGTTTCTTTTGCTTAAAGATTGCCACCTGAGCTAGCCTCTGTTGCCCATCTTCGTCCGTTTCAGAGGGTGGATTTCTCAGTGTTGCCTTTTCGCCAGCTCCCCACGCCCTTGTGTGTTTCTTTTGCTTAAAGATTGTCACCTGAGCTAGGCACTGTTGCCCTGCTTCCTCAGTTTCAGAGGGTACCTTTTTCAGGGTTGCTTTTTGACCGGCTCTCCTCGCCATTGTATTTTTTTATTTTATTTTTTTTGCTTAAAGATTGCCACCTGAGCTAGCCTCTGTTGCCCATCTTCGTCCGTTTCAGAGGGTGGATTTCTCAGTGTTGCCTTTTCGCCAGCTCCCCACGCCCTTGTGTGTTTCTTTTGCTTAAAGATTGTCACCTGAGCTAGGCACTGTTGCCCTGCTTCTTCAGTTTCAGAGGGTGCCTTTTTCAGGGTTGCTTTTTGACCGGGTCTCCTCGCCATTGTATTTTTTTATTTTATTTTTTTTGCTTAAAGATTGCCACCTGAGCTAGCCTCTGTTGCCCATCTTCGTCCGTTTCAGAGGGTGGATTTCTCAGTGTTGCCTTTTCGCCAGCTCCCCACGCCCTTGTGTGTTTCTTTTGCTTAAAGATTGTCACCTGAGCTAGGCACTGTTGCCCTGCTTCCTCAGTTTCAGAGGGTACCTTTTTCAGGGTTGCTTTTTGACCGGGTCTCCTCGCCATTGTATTTTTTTATTTTATTTTTTTTTGCTTAAAGATTGCCACCTGAGCTAGCCTCTGTTGCGCTTCTTTCTCAGTTTCAGAGGGTAGATTTCCCCGTGTTGCTTTTTCCCCAGGTCTCCACGCACTTCCTTTTATTTTTCCTTAAAAATTGCCACCTGAGCTAGCCTCTGTTGCCCATCTTCGTCGGTTTCAGAGGGTAGATTTCTCACTGTTGCTTTTTTGCCAGGTCTGCACGCCCTTGTGTTTTTTTTCTGCTTAAAGGTTGCAACCTGAGCTAGCTTCTTTTGCCCATGTTCCTCAGTTTCAGAGGGTGGATTTCTCCGTGTTGCTTTTTCCCCAGGCCTCCACGCCCTTGTGTGTTTCTTTTGCTTAACGATTGCCACCTGAGCTAGCCTCTGTTGCCCATCTTCGTCCGTTTCAGAGGGTGGATTTCTCAGTGTTGCCTTTTCCCCAGCTCCCCACGCCCTTGTGTGTTTCTTTTGCTTAAAGATTGCCACCTGAAGCCAGCCTCTCTTGCCCATCTTCCTCAGTTTCAGAGGGTAGATATTTCAGGGTTGCTTTTTCCCCAGGTCTCCACGCCTTTGTGTTTTGTTTTTGCTTAACGAGTGCCACCTGAGCTAGCCTCTCTTGCCCATGTTCCTCAGTTTCAGAGGGTAGATATTTCAGGGTTGCTTTGTCCCCAGGGCTCCACGCCTTTGTGCTTTGTTTTTGCTTAAGGATTGCCACCTGAGGTAGCCTCTCTTGCCCATCTTCCTCAGTTTCAGAGGGTGGATTTCTCCGTGTTGCTTTTTCCCCAGGTCTCCACGCCCTTGTGTGTTTCTTTTGCTTAAAGATTGCCACCTGAGCTAGCCTCTGTTGCCCATCTTCCTCAGTTTCAGAGGGTAGATATTTCAGGGTTGCTTTTTCCCCAGGTCTCCACGCCTTTGTGTTTTGTTTTTGCTTAACGAGTGCCACCTGAGCTAGCCTCTCTTGCCCATGTTCCTCAGTTTCAGAGGGTAGATATTTCAGGGTTGCTTTGTCCCCAGGGCTCCACGCCTTTGTGCTTTGTTTTTGCTTAAGGATTGCCACCTGAGGTAGCCTCTGTTGCCCATCTTAGTCCGTTTCAGAGGGTGGATTTCTCAGTGTTGCCTTTTCGCCAGCTCCCCACGCCCTTGTGTGTTTCTTTTGCTTAAAGATTGTCACCTGAGCTAGGCACTGTTGCCCTGCTTCTTCAGTTTCAGAGGGTACCTTTTTCAGGGTTGCTTTTTGACCGGCTCTCCTCGCCATTGTATTTTTTTATTTTATTTTTTTTGCTTAAAGATTGCCACCTGAGCTAGCCTCTGTTGCCCATCTTCGTCCGTTTCAGAGGGTGGATTTCTCAGTGTTGCCTTTTCGCCAGCTCCCCACGCCCTTGTGTGTTTCTTTTGCTTAAAGATTGTCACCTGAGCTAGGCACTGTTGCCCTGCTTCCTCAGTTTCAGAGGGTACCTTTTTCAGGGTTGCTTTTTGACCGGGTCTCCTCGCCATTGTATTTTTTTATTTTATTTTTTTTTGCTTAAAGATTGCCACCTGAGCTAGCCTCTGTTGCGCTTCTTTCTCAGTTTCAGAGGGTAGATTTCCCCGTGTTGCTTTTTCCCCAGGTCTCCACGCACTTCCTTTTATTTTTCCTTAAAAATTGCCACCTGAGCTAGCCTCTGTTGCCCATCTTCGTCGGTTTCAGAGGGTAGATTTCTCACTGTTGCTTTTTTGCCAGGTCTGCACGCCCTTGTGTTTTTTTTCTGCTTAAAGGTTGCAACCTGAGCTAGCTTCTTTTGCCCATGTTCCTCAGTTTCAGAGGGTGGATTTCTCCGTGTTGCTTTTTCCCCAGGCCTCCACGCCCTTGTGTGTTTCTTTTGCTTAACGATTGCCACCTGAGCTAGCCTCTGTTGCCCATCTTCGTCCGTTTCAGAGGGTGGATTTCTCAGTGTTGCCTTTTCGCCAGCTCCCCACGCCCTTGTGTGTTTCTTTTGCTTAAAGATTGCCACCTGAAGCCAGCCTCTCTTGCCCATCTTCCTCAGTTTCAGAGGGTAGATATTTCAGGGTTGCTTTTTCCCCAGGTCTCCACGCCTTTGTGTTTTGTTTTTGCTTAACGAGTGCCACCTGAGCTAGCCTCTCTTGCCCATGTTCCTCAGTTTCAGAGGGTAGATATTTCAGGGTTGCTTTGTCCCCAGGGCTCCACGCCTTTGTGCTTTGTTTTTGCTTAAGGATTGCCACCTGAGGTAGCCTCTGTTGCCCATCTTAGTCCGTTTCAGAGGGTGGATTTCTCAGTGTTGCCTTTTCGCCAGCTCCCCACGCCCTTGTGTGTTTCTTTTGCTTAAAGATTGTCACCTGAGCTAGGCACTGTTGCCCTGCTTCCTCAGTTTCAGAGGGTACCTTTTTCAGGGTTGCTTTTTGACCGGCTCTCCTCGCCATTGTATTTTTTTATTTTATTTTTTTTGCTTAAAGATTGCCACCTGAGCTAGCCTCTGTTGCCCATCTTCGTCCGTTTCAGAGGGTGGATTTCTCAGTGTTGCCTTTTCGCCAGCTCCCCACGCCCTTGTGTGTTTCTTTTGCTTAAAGATTGCCACCTGAAGCCAGCCTCTCTTGCCCATCTTCCTCAGTTTCAGAGGGTAGATATTTCAGGGTTGCTTTTTCCCCAGGTCTCCACGCCTTTGTGTTTTGTTTTTGCTTAACGAGTGCCACCTGAGCTAGCCTCTCTTGCCCATGTTCCTCAGTTTCAGAGGGTAGATATTTCAGGGTTGCTATGTCCCCAGGGCTCCACGCCTTTGTGCTTTGTTTTTGCTTAAGGATTGCCACCTGAGGTAGCCTCTCTTGCCCATCTTCCTCAGTTTCAGAGGGTGGATTTCTCCGTCTTGCTTTTTCCCCAGGTCTCCACGCCCTTGTGTGTTTCTTTTGCTTAAAGATTGCCACCTGAGCTAGCCTCTGTTGCCCATCTTCGTCCGTTTCAGAGGGTGGATTTCTCAGTGTTGCCTTTTCGCCAGCTCCCCACGCCCTTGTGTGTTTCTTTTGCTTAAAGATTGTCACTTGAGCTAGGCACTGTTGCCCTGCTTCCTCAGTTTCAGAGGGTACCTTTTTCAGGGTTGCTTTTTGACCGGCTCTCCTCGCCATTGTATTTTTTTATTTTATTTTTTTTGCTTAAAGATTGCCACCTGAGCTAGCCTCTGTTGCCCATCTTCGTCCGTTTCAGAGGGTGGATTTCTCAGTGTTGCCTTTTCGCCAGCTCCCCACGCCCTTGTGTGTTTCTTTTGCTTAAAGATTGTCACCTGAGCTAGGCACTGTTGCCCTGCTTCTTCAGTTTCAGAGGGTGCCTTTTTCAGGGTTGCTTTTTGACCGGGTCTCCTCGCCATTGTATTTTTTTATTTTATTTTTTTTGCTTAAAGATTGCCACCTGAGCTAGCCTCTGTTGCCCATCTTCGTCCGTTTCAGAGGGTGGATTTCTCAGTGTTGCCTTTTCGCCAGCTCCCCACGCCCTTGTGTGTTTCTTTTGCTTAAAGATTGTCACCTGAGCTAGGCACTGTTGCCCTGCTTCCTCAGTTTCAGAGGGTACCTTTTTCAGGGTTGCTTTTTGACCGGGTCTCCTCGCCATTGTATTTTTTTATTTTATTTTTTTTTGCTTAAAGATTGCCACCTGAGCTAGCCTCTGTTGCGCTTCTTTCTCAGTTTCAGAGGGTAGATTTCCCCGTGTTGCTTTTTCCCCAGGTCTCCACGCACTTCCTTTTATTTTTCCTTAAAAATTGCCACCTGAGCTAGCCTCTGTTGCCCATCTTCGTCGGTTTCAGAGGGTAGATTTCTCACTGTTGCTTTTTTGCCAGGTCTGCACGCCCTTGTGTTTTTTTTCTGCTTAAAGGTTGCAACCTGAGCTAGCTTCTTTTGCCCATGTTCCTCAGTTTCAGAGGGTGGATTTCTCCGTGTTGCTTTTTCCCCAGGCCTCCACGCCCTTGTGTGTTTCTTTTGCTTAACGATTGCCACCTGAGCTAGCCTCTGTTGCCCATCTTCGTCCGTTTCAGAGGGTGGATTTCTCAGTGTTGCCTTTTCCCCAGCTCCCCACGCCCTTGTGTGTTTCTTTTGCTTAAAGATTGCCACCTGAAGCCAGCCTCTCTTGCCCATCTTCCTCAGTTTCAGAGGGTAGATATTTCAGGGTTGCTTTTTCCCCAGGTCTCCACGCCTTTGTGTTTTGTTTTTGCTTAACGAGTGCCACCTGAGCTAGCCTCTCTTGCCCATGTTCCTCAGTTTCAGAGGGTAGATATTTCAGGGTTGCTTTGTCCCCAGGGCTCCACGCCTTTGTGCTTTGTTTTTGCTTAAGGATTGCCACCTGAGGTAGCCTCTCTTGCCCATCTTCCTCAGTTTCAGAGGGTGGATTTCTCCGTGTTGCTTTTTCCCCAGGTCTCCACGCCCTTGTGTGTTTCTTTTGCTTAAAGATTGCCACCTGAGCTAGCCTCTGTTGCCCATCTTCCTCAGTTTCAGAGGGTAGATATTTCAGGGTTGCTTTTTCCCCAGGTCTCCACGCCTTTGTGTTTTGTTTTTGCTTAACGAGTGCCACCTGAGCTAGCCTCTCTTGCCCATGTTCCTCAGTTTCAGAGGGTAGATATTTCAGGGTTGCTTTGTCCCCAGGGCTCCACGCCTTTGTGCTTTGTTTTTGCTTAAGGATTGCCACCTGAGGTAGCCTCTGTTGCCCATCTTAGTCCGTTTCAGAGGGTGGATTTCTCAGTGTTGCCTTTTCGCCAGCTCCCCACGCCCTTGTGTGTTTCTTTTGCTTAAAGATTGTCACCTGAGCTAGGCACTGTTGCCCTGCTTCTTCAGTTTCAGAGGGTACCTTTTTCAGGGTTGCTTTTTGACCGGCTCTCCTCGCCATTGTATTTTTTTATTTTATTTTTTTTGCTTAAAGATTGCCACCTGAGCTAGCCTCTGTTGCCCATCTTCGTCCGTTTCAGAGGGTGGATTTCTCAGTGTTGCCTTTTCGCCAGCTCCCCACGCCCTTGTGTGTTTCTTTTGCTTAAAGATTGTCACCTGAGCTAGGCACTGTTGCCCTGCTTCCTCAGTTTCAGAGGGTACCTTTTTCAGGGTTGCTTTTTGACCGGCTCTCCTCGCCATTGTATTTTTTTATTTTATTTTTTTTTGCTTAAAGATTGCCACCTGAGCTAGCCTCTGTTGCGCTTCTTTCTCAGTTTCAGAGGGTAGATTTCCCCGTGTTGCTTTTTCCCCAGGTCTCCACGCACTTCCTTTTATTTTTCCTTAAAAATTGCCACCTGAGCTAGCCTCTGTTGCCCATCTTCGTCGGTTTCAGAGGGTAGATTTCTCACTGTTGCTTTTTTGCCAGGTCTGCACGCCCTTGTGTTTTTTTTCTGCTTAAAGGTTGCAACCTGAGCTAGCTTCTTTTGCCCATGTTCCTCAGTTTCAGAGGGTGGATTTCTCCGTGTTGCTTTTTCCCCAGGCCTCCACGCCCTTGTGTGTTTCTTTTGCTTAACGATTGCCACCTGAGCTAGCCTCTGTTGCCCATCTTCGTCCGTTTCAGAGGGTGGATTTCTCAGTGTTGCCTTTTCGCCAGCTCCCCACGCCCTTGTGTGTTTCTTTTGCTTAAAGATTGCCACCTGAAGCCAGCCTCTCTTGCCCATCTTCCTCAGTTTCAGAGGGTAGATATTTCAGGGTTGCTTTTTCCCCAGGTCTCCACGCCTTTGTGTTTTGTTTTTGCTTAACGAGTGCCACCTGAGCTAGCCTCTCTTGCCCATGTTCCTCAGTTTCAGAGGGTAGATATTTCAGGGTTGCTTTGTCCCCAGGGCTCCACGCCTTTGTGCTTTGTTTTTGCTTAAGGATTGCCACCTGAGGTAGCCTCTGTTGCCCATCTTAGTCCGTTTCAGAGGGTGGATTTCTCAGTGTTGCCTTTTCGCCAGCTCCCCACGCCCTTGTGTGTTTCTTTTGCTTAAAGATTGTCACCTGAGCTAGGCACTGTTGCCCTGCTTCCTCAGTTTCAGAGGGTACCTTTTTCAGGGTTGCTTTTTGACCGGCTCTCCTCGCCATTGTATTTTTTTATTTTATTTTTTTTGCTTAAAGATTGCCACCTGAGCTAGCCTCTGTTGCCCATCTTCGTCCGTTTCAGAGGGTGGATTTCTCAGTGTTGCCTTTTCGCCAGCTCCCCACGCCCTTGTGTGTTTCTTTTGCTTAAAGATTGTCACCTGAGCTAGGCACTGTTGCCCTGCTTCTTCAGTTTCAGAGGGTGCCTTTTTCAGGGTTGCTTTTTGACCGGGTCTCCTCGCCATTGTATTTTTTTATTTTATTTTTTTTGCTTAAAGATTGCCACCTGAGCTAGCCTCTGTTGCCCATCTTCGTCCGTTTCAGAGGGTGGATTTCTCAGTGTTGCCTTTTCGCCAGCTCCCCACGCCCTTGTGTGTTTCTTTTGCTTAAAGATTGTCACCTGAGCTAGGCACTGTTGCCCTGCTTCCTCAGTTTCAGAGGGTACCTTTTTCAGGGTTGCTTTTTGACCGGCTCTCCTCGCCATTGTATTTTTTTATTTTATTTTTTTTTGCTTAAAGATTGCCACCTGAGCTAGCCTCTGTTGCGCTTCTTTCTCAGTTTCAGAGGGTAGATTTCCCCGTGTTGCTTTTTCCCCAGGTCTCCACGCACTTCCTTTTATTTTTCCTTAAAAATTGCCACCTGAGCTAGCCTCTGTTGCCCATCTTCGTCGGTTTCAGAGGGTAGATTTCTCACTGTTGCTTTTTTGCCAGGTCTGCACGCCCTTGTGTTTTTTTTCTGCTTAAAGGTTGCAACCTGAGCTAGCTTCTTTTGCCCATGTTCCTCAGTTTCAGAGGGTGGATTTCTCCGTGTTGCTTTTTCCCCAGGCCTCCACGCCCTTGTGTGTTTCTTTTGCTTAACGATTGCCACCTGAGCTAGCCTCTGTTGCCCATCTTCGTCCGTTTCAGAGGGTGGATTTCTCAGTGTTGCCTTTTCGCCAGCTCCCCACGCCCTTGTGTGTTTCTTTTGCTTAAAGATTGCCACCTGAAGCCAGCCTCTCTTGCCCATCTTCCTCAGTTTCAGAGGGTAGATATTTCAGGGTTGCTTTTTCCCCAGGTCTCCACGCCTTTGTGTTTTGTTTTTGCTTAACGAGTGCCACCTGAGCTAGCCTCTCTTGCCCATGTTCCTCAGTTTCAGAGGGTAGATATTTCAGGGTTGCTTTGTCCCCAGGGCTCCACGCCTTTGTGCTTTGTTTTTGCTTAAGGATTGCCACCTGAGGTAGCCTCTCTTGCCCATCTTCCTCAGTTTCAGAGGGTGGATTTCTCCGTGTTGCTTTTTCCCCAGGTCTCCACGCCCTTGTGTGTTTCTTTTGCTTAAAGATTGCCACCTGAGCTAGCCTCTGTTGCCCATCTTCCTCAGTTTCAGAGGGTAGATATTTCAGGGTTGCTTTTTCCCCAGGTCTCCACGCCTTTGTGTTTTGTTTTTGCTTAACGAGTGCCACCTGAGCTAGCCTCTCTTGCCCATGTTCCTCAGTTTCAGAGGGTAGATATTTCAGGGTTGCTTTGTCCCCAGGGCTCCACGCCTTTGTGCTTTGTTTTTGCTTAAGGATTGCCACCTGAGGTAGCCTCTGTTGCCCATCTTAGTCCGTTTCAGAGGGTGGATTTCTCAGTGTTGCCTTTTCGCCAGCTCCCCACGCCCTTGTGTGTTTCTTTTGCTTAAAGATTGTCACCTGAGCTAGGCACTGTTGCCCTGCTTCTTCAGTTTCAGAGGGTACCTTTTTCAGGGTTGCTTTTTGACCGGCTCTCCTCGCCATTGTATTTTTTTATTTTATTTTTTTTGCTTAAAGATTGCCACCTGAGCTAGCCTCTGTTGCCCATCTTCGTCCGTTTCAGAGGGTGGATTTCTCAGTGTTGCCTTTTCGCCAGCTCCCCACGCCCTTGTGTGTTTCTTTTGCTTAAAGATTGTCACCTGAGCTAGGCACTGTTGCCCTGCTTCCTCAGTTTCAGAGGGTACCTTTTTCAGGGTTGCTTTTTGACCGGCTCTCCTCGCCATTGTATTTTTTTATTTTATTTTTTTTTGCTTAAAGATTGCCACCTGAGCTAGCCTCTGTTGCGCTTCTTTCTCAGTTTCAGAGGGTAGATTTCCCCGTGTTGCTTTTTCCCCAGGTCTCCACGCACTTCCTTTTATTTTTCCTTAAAAATTGCCACCTGAGCTAGCCTCTGTTGCCCATCTTCGTCGGTTTCAGAGGGTAGATTTCTCACTGTTGCTTTTTTGCCAGGTCTGCACGCCCTTGTGTTTTTTTTCTGCTTAAAGGTTGCAACCTGAGCTAGCTTCTTTTGCCCATGTTCCTCAGTTTCAGAGGGTGGATTTCTCCGTGTTGCTTTTTCCCCAGGCCTCCACGCCCTTGTGTGTTTCTTTTGCTTAACGATTGCCACCTGAGCTAGCCTCTGTTGCCCATCTTCGTCCGTTTCAGAGGGTGGATTTCTCAGTGTTGCCTTTTCGCCAGCTCCCCACGCCCTTGTGTGTTTCTTTTGCTTAAAGATTGCCACCTGAAGCCAGCCTCTCTTGCCCATCTTCCTCAGTTTCAGAGGGTAGATATTTCAGGGTTGCTTTTTCCCCAGGTCTCCACGCCTTTGTGTTTTGTTTTTGCTTAACGAGTGCCACCTGAGCTAGCCTCTCTTGCCCATGTTCCTCAGTTTCAGAGGGTAGATATTTCAGGGTTGCTTTGTCCCCAGGGCTCCACGCCTTTGTGCTTTGTTTTTGCTTAAGGATTGCCACCTGAGGTAGCCTCTGTTGCCCATCTTCGTCCGTTTCAGAGGGTGGATTTCTCAGTGTTGCCTTTTCGCCAGCTCCCCACGCCCTTGTGTGTTTCTTTTGCTTAAAGATTGTCACCTGAGCTAGGCACTGTTGCCCTGCTTCCTCAGTTTCAGAGGGTACCTTTTTCAGGGTTGCTTTTTGACCGGCTCTCCTCGCCATTGTATTTTTTTATTTTATTTTTTTTGCTTAAAGATTGCCACCTGAGCTAGCCTCTGTTGCCCATCTTCGTCCGTTTCAGAGGGTGGATTTCTCAGTGTTGCCTTTTCGCCAGCTCCCCACGCCCTTGTGTGTTTCTTTTGCTTAAAGATTGTCACCTGAGCTAGGCACTGTTGCCCTGCTTCTTCAGTTTCAGAGGGTGCCTTTTTCAGGGTTGCTTTTTGACCGGGTCTCCTCGCCATTGTATTTTTTTATTTTATTTTTTTTGCTTAAAGATTGCCACCTGAGCTAGCCTCTGTTGCCCATCTTCGTCCGTTTCAGAGGGTGGATTTCTCAGTGTTGCCTTTTCGCCAGCTCCCCACGCCCTTGTGTGTTTCTTTTGCTTAAAGATTGTCACCTGAGCTAGGCACTGTTGCCCTGCTTCCTCAGTTTCAGAGGGTACCTTTTTCAGGGTTGCTTTTTGACCGGGTCTCCTCGCCATTGTATTTTTTTATTTTATTTTTTTTTGCTTAAAGATTGCCACCTGAGCTAGCCTCTGTTGCGCTTCTTTCTCAGTTTCAGAGGGTAGATTTCCCCGTGTTGCTTTTTCCCCAGGTCTCCACGCACTTCCTTTTATTTTTCCTTAAAAATTGCCACCTGAGCTAGCCTCTGTTGCCCATCTTCGTCGGTTTCAGAGGGTAGATTTCTCACTGTTGCTTTTTTGCCAGGTCTGCACGCCCTTGTGTTTTTTTTCTGCTTAAAGGTTGCAACCTGAGCTAGCTTCTTTTGCCCATGTTCCTCAGTTTCAGAGGGTGGATTTCTCCGTGTTGCTTTTTCCCCAGGCCTCCACGCCCTTGTGTGTTTCTTTTGCTTAACGATTGCCACCTGAGCTAGCCTCTGTTGCCCATCTTCGTCCGTTTCAGAGGGTGGATTTCTCAGTGTTGCCTTTTCGCCAGCTCCCCACGCCCTTGTGTGTTTCTTTTGCTTAAAGATTGCCACCTGAAGCCAGCCTCTCTTGCCCATCTTCCTCAGTTTCAGAGGGTAGATATTTCAGGGTTGCTTTTTCCCCAGGTCTCCACGCCTTTGTGTTTTGTTTTTGCTTAACGAGTGCCACCTGAGCTAGCCTCTCTTGCCCATGTTCCTCAGTTTCAGAGGGTAGATATTTCAGGGTTGCTTTGTCCCCAGGGCTCCACGCCTTTGTGCTTTGTTTTTGCTTAAGGATTGCCACCTGAGGTAGCCTCTCTTGCCCATCTTCCTCAGTTTCAGAGGGTGGATTTCTCCGTGTTGCTTTTTCCCCAGGTCTCCACGCCCTTGTGTGTTTCTTTTGCTTAAAGATTGCCACCTGAGCTAGCCTCTGTTGCCCATCTTCCTCAGTTTCAGAGGGTAGATATTTCAGGGTTGCTTTTTCCCCAGGTCTCCACGCCTTTGTGTTTTGTTTTTGCTTAACGATTGCCACCTGAGCTAGCCTCTGTTGCCCATCTTCGTCCGTTTCAGAGGGTGGATTTCTCAGTGTTGCCTTTTCGCCAGCTCCCCACGCCCTTGTGTGTTTCTTTTGCTTAAAGATTGTCACCTGAGCTAGGCACTGTTGCCCTGCTTCTTCAGTTTCAGAGGGTACCTTTTTCAGGGTTGCTTTTTGACCGGCTCTCCTCGCCATTGTATTTTTTTATTTTATTTTTTTTGCTTAAAGATTGCCACCTGAGCTAGCCTCTGTTGCCCATCTTCGTCCGTTTCAGAGGGTGGATTTCTCAGTGTTGCCTTTTCGCCAGCTCCCCACGCCCTTGTGTGTTTCTTTTGCTTAAAGATTGTCACCTGAGCTAGGCACTGTTGCCCTGCTTCCTCAGTTTCAGAGGGTACCTTTTTCAGGGTTGCTTTTTGACCGGCTCTCCTCGCCATTGTATTTTTTTATTTTATTTTTTTTTGCTTAAAGATTGCCACCTGAGCTAGCCTCTGTTGCGCTTCTTTCTCAGTTTCAGAGGGTAGATTTCCCCGTGTTGCTTTTTCCCCAGGTCTCCACGCACTTCCTTTTATTTTTCCTTAAAAATTGCCACCTGAGCTAGCCTCTGTTGCCCATCTTCGTCGGTTTCAGAGGGTAGATTTCTCACTGTTGCTTTTTTGCCAGGTCTGCACGCCCTTGTGTTTTTTTTCTGCTTAAAGGTTGCAACCTGAGCTAGCTTCTTTTGCCCATGTTCCTCAGTTTCAGAGGGTGGATTTCTCCGTGTTGCTTTTTCCCCAGGCCTCCACGCCCTTGTGTGTTTCTTTTGCTTAACGATTGCCACCTGAGCTAGCCTCTGTTGCCCATCTTCGTCCGTTTCAGAGGGTGGATTTCTCAGTGTTGCCTTTTCGCCAGCTCCCCACGCCCTTGTGTGTTTCTTTTGCTTAAAGATTGCCACCTGAAGCCAGCCTCTCTTGCCCATCTTCCTCAGTTTCAGAGGGTAGATATTTCAGGGTTGCTTTTTCCCCAGGTCTCCACGCCTTTGTGTTTTGTTTTTGCTTAACGAGTGCCACCTGAGCTAGCCTCTCTTGCCCATGTTCCTCAGTTTCAGAGGGTAGATATTTCAGGGTTGCTTTGTCCCCAGGGCTCCACGCCTTTGTGCTTTGTTTTTGCTTAAGGATTGCCACCTGAGGTAGCCTCTGTTGCCCATCTTAGTCCGTTTCAGAGGGTGGATTTCTCAGTGTTGCCTTTTCGCCAGCTCCCCACGCCCTTGTGTGTTTCTTTTGCTTAAAGATTGTCACCTGAGCTAGGCACTGTTGCCCTGCTTCCTCAGTTTCAGAGGGTACCTTTTTCAGGGTTGCTTTTTGACCGGCTCTCCTCGCCATTGTATTTTTTTATTTTATTTTTTTTGCTTAAAGATTGCCACCTGAGCTAGCCTCTGTTGCCCATCTTCGTCCGTTTCAGAGGGTGGATTTCTCAGTGTTGCCTTTTCGCCAGCTCCCCACGCCCTTGTGTGTTTCTTTTGCTTAAAGATTGTCACCTGAGCTAGGCACTGTTGCCCTGCTTCTTCAGTTTCAGAGGGTGCCTTTTTCAGGGTTGCTTTTTGACCGGGTCTCCTCGCCATTGTATTTTTTTATTTTATTTTTTTTGCTTAAAGATTGCCACCTGAGCTAGCCTCTGTTGCCCATCTTCGTCCGTTTCAGAGGGTGGATTTCTCAGTGTTGCCTTTTCGCCAGCTCCCCACGCCCTTGTGTGTTTCTTTTGCTTAAAGATTGTCACCTGAGCTAGGCACTGTTGCCCTGCTTCCTCAGTTTCAGAGGGTACCTTTTTCAGGGTTGCTTTTTGACCGGCTCTCCTCGCCATTGTATTTTTTTATTTTATTTTTTTTTGCTTAAAGATTGCCACCTGAGCTAGCCTCTGTTGCGCTTCTTTCTCAGTTTCAGAGGGTAGATTTCCCCGTGTTGCTTTTTCCCCAGGTCTCCACGCACTTCCTTTTATTTTTCCTTAAAAATTGCCACCTGAGCTAGCCTCTGTTGCCCATCTTCGTCGGTTTCAGAGGGTAGATTTCTCACTGTTGCTTTTTTGCCAGGTCTGCACGCCCTTGTGTTTTTTTTCTGCTTAAAGGTTGCAACCTGAGCTAGCTTCTTTTGCCCATGTTCCTCAGTTTCAGAGGGTGGATTTCTCCGTGTTGCTTTTTCCCCAGGCCTCCACGCCCTTGTGTGTTTCTTTTGCTTAACGATTGCCACCTGAGCTAGCCTCTGTTGCCCATCTTCGTCCGTTTCAGAGGGTGGATTTCTCAGTGTTGCCTTTTCGCCAGCTCCCCACGCCCTTGTGTGTTTCTTTTGCTTAAAGATTGCCACCTGAAGCCAGCCTCTCTTGCCCATCTTCCTCAGTTTCAGAGGGTAGATATTTCAGGGTTGCTTTTTCCCCAGGTCTCCACGCCTTTGTGTTTTGTTTTTGCTTAACGAGTGCCACCTGAGCTAGCCTCTCTTGCCCATGTTCCTCAGTTTCAGAGGGTAGATATTTCAGGGTTGCTTTGTCCCCAGGGCTCCACGCCTTTGTGCTTTGTTTTTGCTTAAGGATTGCCACCTGAGGTAGCCTCTCTTGCCCATCTTCCTCAGTTTCAGAGGGTGGATTTCTCCGTGTTGCTTTTTCCCCAGGTCTCCACGCCCTTGTGTGTTTCTTTTGCTTAAAGATTGCCACCTGAGCTAGCCTCTGTTGCCCATCTTCCTCAGTTTCAGAGGGTAGATATTTCAGGGTTGCTTTTTCCCCAGGTCTCCACGCCTTTGTGTTTTGTTTTTGCTTAACGAGTGCCACCTGAGCTAGCCTCTCTTGCCCATGTTCCTCAGTTTCAGAGGGTAGATATTTCAGGGTTGCTTTGTCCCCAGGGCTCCACGCCTTTGTGCTTTGTTTTTGCTTAAGGATTGCCACCTGAGGTAGCCTCTGTTGCCCATCTTAGTCCGTTTCAGAGGGTGGATTTCTCAGTGTTGCCTTTTCGCCAGCTCCCCACGCCCTTGTGTGTTTCTTTTGCTTAAAGATTGTCACCTGAGCTAGGCACTGTTGCCCTGCTTCTTCAGTTTCAGAGGGTACCTTTTTCAGGGTTGCTTTTTGACCGGCTCTCCTCGCCATTGTATTTTTTTATTTTATTTTTTTTGCTTAAAGATTGCCACCTGAGCTAGCCTCTGTTGCCCATCTTCGTCCGTTTCAGAGGGTGGATTTCTCAGTGTTGCCTTTTCGCCAGCTCCCCACGCCCTTGTGTGTTTCTTTTGCTTAAAGATTGTCACCTGAGCTAGGCACTGTTGCCCTGCTTCCTCAGTTTCAGAGGGTACCTTTTTCAGGGTTGCTTTTTGACCGGCTCTCCTCGCCATTGTATTTTTTTATTTTATTTTTTTTTGCTTAAAGATTGCCACCTGAGCTAGCCTCTGTTGCGCTTCTTTCTCAGTTTCAGAGGGTAGATTTCCCCGTGTTGCTTTTTCCCCAGGTCTCCACGCACTTCCTTTTATTTTTCCTTAAAAATTGCCACCTGAGCTAGCCTCTGTTGCCCATCTTCGTCGGTTTCAGAGGGTAGATTTCTCACTGTTGCTTTTTTGCCAGGTCTGCACGCCCTTGTGTTTTTTTTCTGCTTAAAGGTTGCAACCTGAGCTAGCTTCTTTTGCCCATGTTCCTCAGTTTCAGAGGGTGGATTTCTCCGTGTTGCTTTTTCCCCAGGCCTCCACGCCCTTGTGTGTTTCTTTTGCTTAACGATTGCCACCTGAGCTAGCCTCTGTTGCCCATCTTCGTCCGTTTCAGAGGGTGGATTTCTCAGTGTTGCCTTTTCGCCAGCTCCCCACGCCCTTGTGTGTTTCTTTTGCTTAAAGATTGCCACCTGAAGCCAGCCTCTCTTGCCCATCTTCCTCAGTTTCAGAGGGTAGATATTTCAGGGTTGCTTTTTCCCCAGGTCTCCACGCCTTTGTGTTTTGTTTTTGCTTAACGAGTGCCACCTGAGCTAGCCTCTCTTGCCCATGTTCCTCAGTTTCAGAGGGTAGATATTTCAGGGTTGCTTTGTCCCCAGGGCTCCACGCCTTTGTGCTTTGTTTTTGCTTAAGGATTGCCACCTGAGGTAGCCTCTGTTGCCCATCTTCGTCCGTTTCAGAGGGTGGATTTCTCAGTGTTGCCTTTTCGCCAGCTCCCCACGCCCTTGTGTGTTTCTTTTGCTTAAAGATTGTCACCTGAGCTAGGCACTGTTGCCCTGCTTCCTCAGTTTCAGAGGGTACCTTTTTCAGGGTTGCTTTTTGACCGGCTCTCCTCGCCATTGTATTTTTTTATTTTATTTTTTTTGCTTAAAGATTGCCACCTGAGCTAGCCTCTGTTGCCCATCTTCGTCCGTTTCAGAGGGTGGATTTCTCAGTGTTGCCTTTTCGCCAGCTCCCCACGCCCTTGTGTGTTTCTTTTGCTTAAAGATTGTCACCTGAGCTAGGCACTGTTGCCCTGCTTCTTCAGTTTCAGAGGGTGCCTTTTTCAGGGTTGCTTTTTGACCGGGTCTCCTCGCCATTGTATTTTTTTATTTTATTTTTTTTGGTTAAAGATTGCCACCTGAGCTAGCCTCTGTTGCCCATCTTCGTCCGTTTCAGAGGGTGGATTTCTCAGTGTTGCCTTTTCGCCAGCTCCCCACGCCCTTGTGTGTTTCTTTTGCTTAAAGATTGTCACCTGAGCTAGGCACTGTTGCCCTGCTTCCTCAGTTTCAGAGGGTAGATTTCCCCGTGTTGCTTTTTCCCCAGGTCTCCACGCACTTCCTTTTATTTTTCCTTAAAAATTGCCACCTGAGCTAGCCTCTGTTGCCCATCTTCGTCGGTTTCAGAGGGTAGATTTCTCACTGTTGCTTTTTTGCCAGGTCTGCACGCCCTTGTGTTTTTTTTCTGCTTAAAGGTTGCAACCTGAGCTAGCTTCTTTTGCCCATGTTCCTCAGTTTCAGAGGGTGGATTTCTCCGTGTTGCTTTTTCCCCAGGCCTCCACGCCCTTGTGTGTTTCTTTTGCTTAACGATTGCCACCTGAGCTAGCCTCTGTTGCCCATCTTCGTCCGTTTCAGAGGGTGGATTTCTCAGTGTTGCCTTTTCGCCAGCTCCCCACGCCCTTGTGTGTTTCTTTTGCTTAAAGATTGCCACCTGAAGCCAGCCTCTCTTGCCCATCTTCCTCAGTTTCAGAGGGTAGATATTTCAGGGTTGCTTTTTCCCCAGGTCTCCACGCCTTTGTGTTTTGTTTTTGCTTAACGAGTGCCACCTGAGCTAGCCTCTCTTGCCCATGTTCCTCAGTTTCAGAGGGTAGATATTTCAGGGTTGCTTTGTCCCCAGGGCTCCACGCCTTTGTGCTTTGTTTTTGCTTAAGGATTGCCACCTGAGGTAGCCTCTCTTGCCCATCTTCCTCAGTTTCAGAGGGTGGATTTCTCCGTGTTGCTTTTTCCCCAGGTCTCCACGCCCTTGTGTGTTTCTTTTGCTTAAAGATTGCCACCTGAGCTAGCCTCTGTTGCCCATCTTCCTCAGTTTCAGAGGGTAGATATTTCAGGGTTGCTTTTTCCCCAGGTCTCCACGCCTTTGTGTTTTGTTTTTGCTTAACGAGTGCCACCTGAGCTAGCCTCTCTTGCCCATGTTCCTCAGTTTCAGAGGGTAGATATTTCAGGGTTGCTTTGTCCCCAGGGCTCCACGCCTTTGTGCTTTGTTTTTGCTTAAGGATTGCCACCTGAGGTAGCCTCTGTTGCCCATCTTAGTCCGTTTCAGAGGGTGGATTTCTCAGTGTTGCCTTTTCGCCAGCTCCCCACGCCCTTGTGTGTTTCTTTTGCTTAAAGATTGTCACCTGAGCTAGGCACTGTTGCCCTGCTTCTTCAGTTTCAGAGGGTACCTTTTTCAGGGTTGCTTTTTGACCGGCTCTCCTCGCCATTGTATTTTTTTATTTTATTTTTTTTGCTTAAAGATTGCCACCTGAGCTAGCCTCTGTTGCCCATCTTCGTCCGTTTCAGAGGGTGGATTTCTCAGTGTTGCCTTTTCGCCAGCTCCCCACGCCCTTGTGTGTTTCTTTTGCTTAAAGATTGTCACCTGAGCTAGGCACTGTTGCCCTGCTTCCTCAGTTTCAGAGGGTACCTTTTTCAGGGTTGCTTTTTGACCGGCTCTCCTCGCCATTGTATTTTTTTATTTTATTTTTTTTTGCTTAAAGATTGCCACCTGAGCTAGCCTCTGTTGCGCTTCTTTCTCAGTTTCAGAGGGTAGATTTCCCCGTGTTGCTTTTTCCCCAGGTCTCCACGCACTTCCTTTTATTTTTCCTTAAAAATTGCCACCTGAGCTAGCCTCTGTTGCCCATCTTCGTCGGTTTCAGAGGGTAGATTTCTCACTGTTGCTTTTTTGCCAGGTCTGCACGCCCTTGTGTTTTTTTTCTGCTTAAAGGTTGCAACCTGAGCTAGCTTCTTTTGCCCATGTTCCTCAGTTTCAGAGGGTGGATTTCTCCGTGTTGCTTTTTCCCCAGGCCTCCACGCCCTTGTGTGTTTCTTTTGCTTAACGATTGCCACCTGAGCTAGCCTCTGTTGCCCATCTTCGTCCGTTTCAGAGGGTGGATTTCTCAGTGTTGCCTTTTCGCCAGCTCCCCACGCCCTTGTGTGTTTCTTTTGCTTAAAGATTGCCACCTGAAGCCAGCCTCTCTTGCCCATCTTCCTCAGTTTCAGAGGGTAGATATTTCAGGGTTGCTTTTTCCCCAGGTCTCCACGCCTTTGTGTTTTGTTTTTGCTTAACGAGTGCCACCTGAGCTAGCCTCTCTTGCCCATGTTCCTCAGTTTCAGAGGGTAGATATTTCAGGGTTGCTTTGTCCCCAGGGCTCCACGCCTTTGTGCTTTGTTTTTGCTTAAGGATTGCCACCTGAGGTAGCCTCTGTTGCCCATCTTAGTCCGTTTCAGAGGGTGGATTTCTCAGTGTTGCCTTTTCGCCAGCTCCCCACGCCCTTGTGTGTTTCTTTTGCTTAAAGATTGTCACCTGAGCTAGGCACTGTTGCCCTGCTTCCTCAGTTTCAGAGGGTACCTTTTTCAGGGTTGCTTTTTGACCGGCTCTCCTCGCCATTGTATTTTTTTATTTTATTTTTTTTGCTTAAAGATTGCCACCTGAGCTAGCCTCTGTTGCCCATCTTCGTCCGTTTCAGAGGGTGGATTTCTCAGTGTTGCCTTTTCGCCAGCTCCCCACGCCCTTGTGTGTTTCTTTTGCTTAAAGATTGTCACCTGAGCTAGGCACTGTTGCCCTGCTTCTTCAGTTTCAGAGGGTGCCTTTTTCAGGGTTGCTTTTTGACCGGGTCTCCTCGCCATTGTATTTTTTTATTTTATTTTTTTTGCTTAAAGATTGCCACCTGAGCTAGCCTCTGTTGCCCATCTTCGTCCGTTTCAGAGGGTGGATTTCTCAGTGTTGCCTTTTCGCCAGCTCCCCACGCCCTTGTGTGTTTCTTTTGCTTAAAGATTGTCACCTGAGCTAGGCACTGTTGCCCTGCTTCCTCAGTTTCAGAGGGTACCTTTTTCAGGGTTGCTTTTTCACCGGGTCTCCTCGCCATTGTATTTTTTTATTTTATTTTTTTTGCTTAAAGATTGCCACCTGAGCTAGCCTCTGTTGCCCATCTTCGTCCGTTTCAGAGGGTGGATTTCTCAGTGTTGCCTTTTCGCCAGCTCCCCACGCCCTTGTGTGTTTCTTTTGCTTAAAGATTGCCACCTGAAGCCAGCCTCTCTTGCCCATCTTCCTCAGTTTCAGAGGGTAGATATTTCAGGGTTGCTTTTTCCCCAGGTCTCCACGCCTTTGTGTTTTGTTTTTGCTTAACGAGTGCCACCTGAGCTAGCCTCTCTTGCCCATGTTCCTCAGTTTCAGAGGGTAGATATTTCAGGGTTGCTATGTCCCCAGGGCTCCACGCCTTTGTGCTTTGTTTTTGCTTAAGGATTGCCACCTGAGGTAGCCTCTCTTGCCCATCTTCCTCAGTTTCAGAGGGTGGATTTCTCCGTCTTGCTTTTTCCCCAGGTCTCCACGCCCTTGTGTGTTTCTTTTGCTTAAAGATTGCCACCTGAGCTAGCCTCTGTTGCCCATCTTCGTCCGTTTCAGAGGGTGGATTTCTCAGTGTTGCCTTTTCGCCAGCTCCCCACGCCCTTGTGTGTTTCTTTTGCTTAAAGATTGTCACCTGAGCTAGGCACTGTTGCCCTGCTTCCTCAGTTTCAGAGGGTACCTTTTTCAGGGTTGCTTTTTCACCGGGTCTCCTCGCCATTGTATTTTTTTATTTTATTTTTTTTGCTTAAAGATTGCCACGTGAGCTAGCCTCTGTTGCGCTTCTTTCTCAGTTCTAGAGGGTAGATTTCTCCGTGTTGCTTTTTCCCCAGGTCTCCACGCACTTCCTTTTATTTTTCCTTAAAAATTGCCACCTGAGCTAGCCTCTGTTGTCCATCTTCGTCGGTTTCAGAGGGTAGATTTCTCACTGTTGCTTTTTTGCCAGGTCTGCACGCCCTTGTGTTTTTTTTCTGCTTAAAGGTTGCAACCTGAGCTAGCTTCTTTTGCCCATGTCCCTCAGTTTCAGAGGGTGGATTTCTCCGTGTTGCTTTTTCCCCAGGCCTCCACGCCCTTGTGTGTTTCTTTTGCTTAAAGATTGCCACCTGAAGCCAGCCTCTCTTGCCCATCTTCCTCAGTTTCAGAGGGTAGATATTTCAGGGTTGCTTTTTCCCCAGGTCTCCACGCCTTTGTGTTTTGTTTTTGCTTAACGATTGCCACCTGAGCTAGCCTCTCTTGCCCATGTTCCTCAGTTTCAGAGGGTAGATATTTCAGGGTTGCTTTGTCCCCAGGGCTCCACGCCTTTGTGCTTTGTTTTTGCTTAAGGATTGCCACCTGAGGTAGCCTCTCTTGCCCATCTTCCTCAGTTTCAGAGGGTGGATTTCTCCGTGTTGCTTTTTCCCCAGGTCTCCACGCCCTTGTGTGTTTCTTTTGCTTAAAGATTGTCACCTGAGCTAGGCACTGTTGCCCTGCTTCCTCAGTTTCAGAGGGTACCTTTTTCAGGGTTGCTTTTTGACCGGGTCTCCTCGCCATTGTATTTTTTTATCTTATTTTTTTTGCTTAAAGATTGCCACCTGAGCTAGCCTCTGTTGCGCTTCTTTCTCAGTTCTAGAGGGTAGATTTCTCCGTGTTGCTTTTTCCCCAGGTCTCCACGCACTTCCTTTTATTTTTCCTTAAAAATTGCCACCTGAGCTAGCCTCTGTTGTCCATCTTCGTCGGTTTCAGAGGGTAGATTTCTCACTGTTGCTTTTTTGCCAGGTCTGCACGCCCTTGTGTTTTTTTTCTGCTTAAAGGTTGCAACCTGAGCTAGCTTCTTTTGCCCATGTCCCTCAGTTTCAGAGGGTGGATTTCTCCGTGTTGCTTTTTCCCCAGGCCTCCACGCCCTTGTGTGTTTCTTTTGCTTAAAGATTGCCACCTGAAGCCAGCCTCTCTTGCCCATCTTCCTCAGTTTCAGAGGGTAGATATTTCAGGGTTGCTTTTTCCCCAGGTCTCCACGCCTTTGTGTTTTGTTTTTGCTTAACGATTGCCACCTGAGCTAGCCTCTCTTGCCCATGTTCCTCAGTTTCAGAGGGTAGATATTTCAGGGTTGCTTTGTCCCCAGGGCTCCACGCCTTTGTGCTTTGTTTTTGCTTAAGGATTGCCACCTGAGGTAGCCTCTCTTGCCCATCTTCCTCAGTTTCAGAGGGTGGATTTCTCCGTGTTGCTTTTTCCCCAGGTCTCCACGCCCTTGTGTGTTTCTTTTGCTTAAAGATTGCCACCTGAGCTAGCCTCTGTTGCCCATCTTCGTCCGTTTCAGAGGGTGGATTTCTCAGTGTTGCCTTTTCGCCAGCTCCCCACGCCCTTGTGTGTTTCTTTTGCTTAAAGATTGTCACCTGAGCTAGGCACTGTTGCCCTGCTTCCTCAGTTTCAGAGGGTACCTTTTTCAGGGTTGCTTTTTGACCGGGTCTCCTCGCCATTGTATTTTTTATCTTATTTTTTTTGCTTAAAGATTGCCACCTGAGCTAGCCTCTGTTGCGCTTCTTTCTCAGTTCTAGAGGGTAGATTTCTCCGTGTTGCTTTTTCCCCAGGTCTCCACGCACTTCCTTTTATTTTTCCTTAAAAATTGCCACCTGAGCTAGCCTCTGTTGTCCATCTTCGTCGGTTTCAGAGGGTAGATTTCTCACTGTTGCTTTTTTGCCAGGTCTGCACGCCCTTGTGTTTTTTTCTGCTTAAAGGTTGCAACCTGAGCTAGCTTCTTTTGCCCATGTCCCTCAGTTTCAGAGGGTGGATTTCTCCGTGTTGCTTTTTCCCCAGGTCTCCACGCCCTTGTGTGTTTCTTTTGCTTAAAGATTGCCACCTGAAGCCAGCCTCTCTTGCCCATCTTCCTCAGTTTCAGAGGGTAGATATTTCAGGGTTGCTTTTTCCCCAGGTCTCCACGCCTTTGTGTTTTGTTTTTGCTTAACGAGTGCCACCTGAGCTAGCCTCTCTTGCCCATGTTCCTCAGTTTCAGAGGGTAGATATTTCAGGGTTGCTATGTCCCCAGGGCTCCACGCCTTTGTGCTTTGTTTTTGCTTAAGGATTGCCACCTGAGGTAGCCTCTCTTGCCCATCTTCCTCAGTTTCAGAGGGTGGATTTCTCCGTCTTGCTTTTTCCCCAGGTCTCCACGCCCTTGTGTGTTTCTTTTGCTTAAAGATTGCCACCTGAGCTAGCCTCTGTTGCCCATCTTCGTCCGTTTCAGAGGGTGGATTTCTCAGTGTTGCCTTTTCGCCAGCTCCCCACGCCCTTGTGTGTTTCTTTTGCTTAAAGATTGTCACCTGAGCTAGGCACTGTTGCCCTGCTTCCTCAGTTTCAGAGGGTACCTTTTTCAGGGTTGCTTTTTGACCGGCTCTCCTCGCCATTGTATTTTTTTATTTTATTTTTTTTGCTTAAAGATTGCCACCTGAGCTAGCCTCTGTTGCCCATCTTCGTCCGTTTCAGAGGGTGGATTTCTCAGTGTTGCCTTTTCGCCAGCTCCCCACGCCCTTGTGTGTTTCTTTTGCTTAAAGATTGTCACCTGAGCTAGGCACTGTTGCCCTGCTTCTTCAGTTTCAGAGGGTGCCTTTTTCAGGGTTGCTTTTTGACCGGGTCTCCTCGCCATTGTATTTTTTTATTTTATTTTTTTTGCTTAAAGATTGCCACCTGAGCTAGCCTCTGTTGCCCATCTTCGTCCGTTTCAGAGGGTGGATTTCTCAGTGTTGCCTTTTCGCCAGCTCCCCACGCCCTTGTGTGTTTCTTTTGCTTAAAGATTGTCACCTGAGCTAGGCACTGTTGCCCTGCTTCCTCAGTTTCAGAGGGTACCTTTTTCAGGGTTGCTTTTTGACCGGGTCTCCTCGCCATTGTATTTTTTATCTTATTTTTTTTGCTTAAAGATTGCCACCTGAGCTAGCCTCTGTTGCGCTTCTTTCTCAGTTCTAGAGGGTAGATTTCTCCGTGTTGCTTTTTCCCCAGGTCTCCACGCACTTCCTTTTATTTTTCCTTAAAAATTGCCACCTGAGCTAGCCTCTGTTGTCCATCTTCGTCGGTTTCAGAGGGTAGATTTCTCACTGTTGCTTTTTTGCCAGGTCTGCACGCCCTTGTGTTTTTTTTCTGCTTAAAGGTTGCAACCTGAGCTAGCTTCTTTTGCCCATGTTCCTCAGTTTCAGAGGGTGGATTTCTCAGTGTTGCCTTTTCCCCAGCTCCCCACGCCCTTGTGTGTTTCTTTTGCTTAAAGATTGCCACCTGAAGCCAGCCTCTCTTGCCCATCTTCCTCAGTTTCAGAGGGTAGATATTTCAGGGTTGCTTTTTCCCCAGGTCTCCACGCCTTTGGGTTTTGTTTTTGCTTAACGAGTGCCACCTGAGCTAGCCTCTCTTGCCCATGTTCCTCAGTTTCAGAGGGTAGATATTTCAGGGTTGCTTTGTCCCCAGGGCTCCACGCCTTTGTGCTTTGTTTTTGCTTAAGGATTGCCACCTGAGGTAGCCTCTCTTGCCCATGTTCCTCAGTTTCAGAGGGTGGATTTCTCCGTGTTGCTTTTTCCCCAGGTCTCCACGCCCTTGTGTGTTTCTTTTGCTTAAAGATTGCCACCTGAGCTAGCCTCTGTTGCCCATCTTCGTCCGTTTCAGAGGGTGGATTTCTCAGTGTTGCCTTTTCGCCAGCTCCCCACGCCCTTGTGTGTTTCTTTTGCTTAAAGATTGTCACCTGAGCTAGGCACTGTTGCCCTGCTTCCTCAGTTTCAGAGGGTACCTTTTTCAGGGTTGCTTTTTGACCGGGTCTCCTCGCCATTGTATTTTTTTATTTTATTTTTTTTGCTTAAAGATTGCCACCTGAGCTAGCCTCTGTTGCGCTTCTTTCTCAGTTCTAGAGGGTAGATTTCTCCGTGTTGCTTTTTCCCCAGGTCTCCACGCACTTCCTTTTATTTTTCCTTAAAAATTGCCACCTGAGCTAGCCTCTGTTGTCCATCTTCGTCGGTTTCAGAGGGTAGATTTCTCACTGTTGCTTTTTTGCCAGGTCTGCACGCCCTTGTGTTTTTTTTCTGCTTAAAGGTTGCAACCTGAGCTAGCTTCTTTTGCCCATGTTCCTCAGTTTCAGAGGGTGGATTTCTCCGTGTTGCTTTTTCCCCAGGCCTCCACGCCCTTGTGTGTTTCTTTTGCTTAACGATTGCCACCTGAGCTAGCCTCTGTTGCCCATCTTCGTCCGTTTCAGAGGGTGGATTTCTCAGTGTTGCCTTTTCCCCAGCTCCCCACGCCCTTGTGTGTTTCTTTTGCTTAAAGATTGCCACCTGAAGCCAGCCTCTCTTGCCCATCTTCCTCAGTTTCAGAGGGTAGATATTTCAGGGTTGCTTTTTCCCCAGGTCTCCACGCCTTTAGGTTTTGTTTTTGCTTAACGAGTGCCACCTGAGCTAGCCTCTCTTGCCCATGTTCCTCAGTTTCAGAGGGTAGATATTTCAGGGTTGCTTTGTCCCCAGGGCTCCACGCCTTTGTGCTTTGTTTTTGCTTAAGGATTGCCACCTGAGGTAGCCTCTCTTGCCCATCTTCCTCAGTTTCAGAGGGTGGATTTCTCCGTGTTGCTTTTTCCCCAGGTCTCCACGCCCTTGTGTGTTTCTTTTGCTTAAAGATTGCCACCTGAGCTAGCCTCTGTTGCCCATCTTCGTCCGTTTCAGAGGGTGGATTTCTCAGTGTTGCCTTTTCGCCAGCTCCCCACGCCCTTGTGTGTTTCTTTTGCTTAAAGATTGTCACCTGAGCTAGGCACTGTTGCCCTGCTTCCTCAGTTTCAGAGGGTACCTTTTTCAGGGTTGCTTTTTCACCGGGTCTCCTCGCCATTGTATTTTTTTATCTTATTTTTTTTGCTTAAAGATTGCCACCTGAGCTAGCCTCTGTTGCGCTTCTTTCTCAGTTCTAGAGGGTAGATTTCTCCGTGTTGCTTTTTCCCCAGGTCTCCACGCACTTCCTTTTATTTTTCCTTAAAAATTGCCACCTGAGCTAGCCTCTGTTGTCCATCTTCGTCGGTTTCAGAGGGTAGATTTCTCACTGTTGCTTTTTTGCCAGGTCTGCACGCCCTTGTGTTTTTTTTCTGCTTAAAGGTTGCAACCTGAGCTAGCTTCTTTTGCCCATGTCCCTCAGTTTCAGAGGGTGGATTTCTCCGTGTTGCTTTTTCCCCAGGCCTCCACGCCCTTGTGTGTTTCTTTTGCTTAAAGATTGCCACCTGAAGCCAGCCTCTCTTGCCCATCTTCCTCAGTTTCAGAGGGTAGATATTTCAGGGTTGCTTTTTCCCCAGGTCTCCACGCCTTTGTGTTTTGTTTTTGCTTAACGATTGCCACCTGAGCTAGCCTCTCTTGCCCATGTTCCTCAGTTTCAGAGGGTAGATATTTCAGGGTTGCTTTGTCCCCAGGGCTCCACGCCTTTGTGCTTTGTTTTTGCTTAAGGATTGCCACCTGAGGTAGCCTCTCTTGCCCATCTTCCTCAGTTTCAGAGGGTGGATTTCTCCGTGTTGCTTTTTCCCCAGGTCTCCACGCCCTTGTGTGTTTCTTTTGCTTAACGATTGCCACCTGAGCTAGCCTCTGTTGCCCATCTTCGTCCGTTTCAGAGGGTGGATTTCTCAGTGTTGCCTTTTCGCCAGCTCCCCACGCCCTTGTGTGTTTCTTTTGCTTAAAGATTGTCACCTGAGCTAGGCACTGTTGCCCTGCTTCCTCAGTTTCAGAGGGTACCTTTTTCAGGGTTGCTTTTTGACCGGGTCTCCTCGCCATTGTATTTTTTTATCTTATTTTTTTTGCTTAGAGATTGCCACCTGAGCTAGCCTCTGTTGCGCTTCTTTCTCAGTTCTAGAGGGTAGATTTCTCCGTGTTGCTTTTTCCCCAGGTCTCCACGCACTTCCTTTTATTTTTCCTTAAAAATTGCCACCTGAGCTAGCCTCTGTTGTCCATCTTCGTCGGTTTCAGAGGGTAGATTTCTCACTGTTGCTTTTTTGCCAGGTCTGCACGCCCTTGTGTTTTTTTTCTGCTTAAAGGTTGCAACCTGAGCTAGCTTCTTTTGCCCATGTCCCTCAGTTTCAGAGGGTGGATTTCTCCGTGTTGCTTTTTCCCCAGGCCTCCACGCCCTTGTGTGTTTCTTTTGCTTAAAGATTGCCACCTGAAGCCAGCCTCTCTTGCCCATCTTCCTCAGTTTCAGAGGGTAGATATTTCAGGGTTGCTTTTTCCCCAGGTCTCCACGCCTTTGTGTTTTGTTTTTGCTTAACGATTGCCACCTGAGCTAGCCTCTCTTGCCCATGTTCCTCAGTTTCAGAGGGTAGATATTTCAGGGTTGCTTTGTCCCCAGGGCTCCACGCCTTTGTGCTTTGTTTTTGCTTAAGGATTGCCACCTGAGGTAGCCTCTCTTGCCCATCTTCCTCAGTTTCAGAGGGTGGATTTCTCCGTGTTGCTTTTTCCCCAGGTCTCCACGCCCTTGTGTGTTTCTTTTGCTTAAAGATTGCCACCTGAGCTAGCCTCTGTTGCCCATCTTCGTCCGTTTCAGAGGGTGGATTTCTCAGTGTTGCCTTTTCGCCAGCTCCCCACGCCCTTGTGTGTTTCTTTTGCTTAAAGATTGTCACCTGAGCTAGGCACTGTTGCCCTGCTTCCTCAGTTTCAGAGGGTACCTTTTTCAGGGTTGCTTTTTGACCGGGTCTCCTCGCCATTGTATTTTTTATCTTATTTTTTTTGCTTAAAGATTGCCACCTGAGCTAGCCTCTGTTGCGCTTCTTTCTCAGTTCTAGAGGGTAGATTTCTCCGTGTTGCTTTTTCCCCAGGTCTCCACGCACTTCCTTTTATTTTTCCTTAAAAATTGCCACCTGAGCTAGCCTCTGTTGTCCATCTTCGTCGGTTTCAGAGGGTAGATTTCTCACTGTTGCTTTTTTGCCAGGTCTGCACGCCCTTGTGTTTTTTTCTGCTTAAAGGTTGCAACCTGAGCTAGCTTCTTTTGCCCATGTCCCTCAGTTTCAGAGGGTGGATTTCTCCGTGTTGCTTTTTCCCCAGGTCTCCACGCCCTTGTGTGTTTCTTTTGCTTAAAGATTGCCACCTGAAGCCAGCCTCTCTTGCCCATCTTCCTCAGTTTCAGAGGGTAGATATTTCAGGGTTGCTTTTTCCCCAGGTCTCCACGCCTTTGTGTTTTGTTTTTGCTTAACGAGTGCCACCTGAGCTAGCCTCTCTTGCCCATGTTCCTCAGTTTCAGAGGGTAGATATTTCAGGGTTGCTATGTCCCCAGGGCTCCACGCCTTTGTGCTTTGTTTTTGCTTAAGGATTGCCACCTGAGGTAGCCTCTCTTGCCCATCTTCCTCAGTTTCAGAGGGTGGATTTCTCCGTCTTGCTTTTTCCCCAGGTCTCCACGCCCTTGTGTGTTTCTTTTGCTTAAAGATTGCCACCTGAGCTAGCCTCTGTTGCCCATCTTCGTCCGTTTCAGAGGGTGGATTTCTCAGTGTTGCCTTTTCGCCAGCTCCCCACGCCCTTGTGTGTTTCTTTTGCTTAAAGATTGTCACCTGAGCTAGGCACTGTTGCCCTGCTTCCTCAGTTTCAGAGGGTACCTTTTTCAGGGTTGCTTTTTGACCGGCTCTCCTCGCCATTGTATTTTTTTATTTTATTTTTTTTGCTTAAAGATTGCCACCTGAGCTAGCCTCTGTTGCCCATCTTCGTCCGTTTCAGAGGGTGGATTTCTCAGTGTTGCCTTTTCGCCAGCTCCCCACGCCCTTGTGTGTTTCTTTTGCTTAAAGATTGTCACCTGAGCTAGGCACTGTTGCCCTGCTTCTTCAGTTTCAGAGGGTGCCTTTTTCAGGGTTGCTTTTTGACCGGGTCTCCTCGCCATTGTATTTTTTTATTTTATTTTTTTTGCTTAAAGATTGCCACCTGAGCTAGCCTCTGTTGCCCATCTTCGTCCGTTTCAGAGGGTGGATTTCTCAGTGTTGCCTTTTCGCCAGCTCCCCACGCCCTTGTGTGTTTCTTTTGCTTAAAGATTGTCACCTGAGCTAGGCACTGTTGCCCTGCTTCCTCAGTTTCAGAGGGTACCTTTTTCAGGGTTGCTTTTTGACCGGGTCTCCTCGCCATTGTATTTTTTATCTTATTTTTTTTGCTTAAAGATTGCCACCTGAGCTAGCCTCTGTTGCGCTTCTTTCTCAGTTCTAGAGGGTAGATTTCTCCGTGTTGCTTTTTCCCCAGGTCTCCACGCACTTCCTTTTATTTTTCCTTAAAAATTGCCACCTGAGCTAGCCTCTGTTGTCCATCTTCGTCGGTTTCAGAGGGTAGATTTCTCACTGTTGCTTTTTTGCCAGGTCTGCACGCCCTTGTGTTTTTTTTCTGCTTAAAGGTTGCAACCTGAGCTAGCTTCTTTTGCCCATGTTCCTCAGTTTCAGAGGGTGGATTTCTCAGTGTTGCCTTTTCCCCAGCTCCCCACGCCCTTGTGTGTTTCTTTTGCTTAAAGATTGCCACCTGAAGCCAGCCTCTCTTGCCCATCTTCCTCAGTTTCAGAGGGTAGATATTTCAGGGTTGCTTTTTCCCCAGGTCTCCACGCCTTTGGGTTTTGTTTTTGCTTAACGAGTGCCACCTGAGCTAGCCTCTCTTGCCCATGTTCCTCAGTTTCAGAGGGTAGATATTTCAGGGTTGCTTTGTCCCCAGGGCTCCACGCCTTTGTGCTTTGTTTTTGCTTAAGGATTGCCACCTGAGGTAGCCTCTCTTGCCCATGTTCCTCAGTTTCAGAGGGTGGATTTCTCCGTGTTGCTTTTTCCCCAGGTCTCCACGCCCTTGTGTGTTTCTTTTGCTTAAAGATTGCCACCTGAGCTAGCCTCTGTTGCCCATCTTCGTCCGTTTCAGAGGGTGGATTTCTCAGTGTTGCCTTTTCGCCAGCTCCCCACGCCCTTCTGTGTTTCTTTTGCTTAAAGATTGTCACCTGAGCTAGGCACTGTTGCCCTGCTTCCTCAGTTTCAGAGGGTACCTTTTTCAGGGTTGCTTTTTGACCGGGTCTCCTCGCCATTGTATTTTTTTATTTTATTTTTTTTGCTTAAAGATTGCCACCTGAGCTAGCCTCTGTTGCGCTTCTTTCTCAGTTCTAGAGGGTAGATTTCTCCGTGTTGCTTTTTCCCCAGGTCTCCACGCACTTCCTTTTATTTTTCCTTAAAAATTGCCACCTGAGCTAGCCTCTGTTGTCCATCTTCGTCGGTTTCAGAGGGTAGATTTCTCACTGTTGCTTTTTTGCCAGGTCTGCACGCCCTTGTGTTTTTTTTCTGCTTAAAGGTTGCAACCTGAGCTAGCTTCTTTTGCCCATGTTCCTCAGTTTCAGAGGGTGGATTTCTCCGTGTTGCTTTTTCCCCAGGCCTCCACGCCCTTGTGTGTTTCTTTTGCTTAACGATTGCCACCTGAGCTAGCCTCTGTTGCCCATCTTCGTCCGTTTCAGAGGGTGGATTTCTCAGTGTTGCCTTTTCCCCAGCTCCCCACGCCCTTGTGTGTTTCTTTTGCTTAAAGATTGCCACCTGAAGCCAGCCTCTCTTGCCCATCTTCCTCAGTTTCAGAGGGTAGATATTTCAGGGTTGCTTTTTCCCCAGGTCTCCACGCCTTTAGGTTTTGTTTTTGCTTAACGAGTGCCACCTGAGCTAGCCTCTCTTGCCCATGTTCCTCAGTTTCAGAGGGTAGATATTTCAGGGTTGCTTTGTCCCCAGGGCTCCACGCCTTTGTGCTTTGTTTTTGCTTAAGGATTGCCACCTGAGGTAGCCTCTCTTGCCCATCTTCCTCAGTTTCAGAGGGTGGATTTCTCCGTGTTGCTTTTTCCCCAGGTCTCCACGCCCTTGTGTGTTTCTTTTGCTTAAAGATTGCCACCTGAGCTAGCCTCTGTTGCCCATCTTCGTCCGTTTCAGAGGGTGGATTTCTCAGTGTTGCCTTTTCGCCAGCTCCCCACGCCCTTGTGTGTTTCTTTTGCTTAAAGATTGTCACCTGAGCTAGGCACTGTTGCCCTGCTTCCTCAGTTTCAGAGGGTACCTTTTTCAGGGTTGCTTTTTCACCGGGTCTCCTCGCCATTGTATTTTTTTATCTTATTTTTTTTGCTTAAAGATTGCCACCTGAGCTAGCCTCTGTTGCGCTTCTTTCTCAGTTCTAGAGGGTAGATTTCTCCGTGTTGCTTTTTCCCCAGGTCTCCACGCACTTCCTTTTATTTTTCCTTAAAAATTGCCACCTGAGCTAGCCTCTGTTGTCCATCTTCGTCGGTTTCAGAGGGTAGATTTCTCACTGTTGCTTTTTTGCCAGGTCTGCACGCCCTTGTGTTTTTTTTCTGCTTAAAGGTTGCAACCTGAGCTAGCTTCTTTTGCCCATGTCCCTCAGTTTCAGAGGGTGGATTTCTCCGTGTTGCTTTTTCCCCAGGCCTCCACGCCCTTGTGTGTTTCTTTTGCTTAAAGATTGCCACCTGAAGCCAGCCTCTCTTGCCCATCTTCCTCAGTTTCAGAGGGTAGATATTTCAGGGTTGCTTTTTCCCCAGGTCTCCACGCCTTTGTGTTTTGTTTTTGCTTAACGATTGCCACCTGAGCTAGCCTCTCTTGCCCATGTTCCTCAGTTTCAGAGGGTAGATATTTCAGGGTTGCTTTGTCCCCAGGGCTCCACGCCTTTGTGCTTTGTTTTTGCTTAAGGATTGCCACCTGAGGTAGCCTCTCTTGCCCATCTTCCTCAGTTTCAGAGGGTGGATTTCTCCGTGTTGCTTTTTCCCCAGGTCTCCACGCCCTTGTGTGTTTCTTTTGCTTAACGATTGCCACCTGAGCTAGCCTCTGTTGCCCATCTTCGTCCGTTTCAGAGGGTGGATTTCTCAGTGTTGCCTTTTCGCCAGCTCCCCACGCCCTTGTGTGTTTCTTTTGCTTAAAGATTGTCACCTGAGCTAGGCACTGTTGCCCTGCTTCCTCAGTTTCAGAGGGTACCTTTTTCAGGGTTGCTTTTTGACCGGGTCTCCTCGCCATTGTATTTTTTTATCTTATTTTTTTTGCTTAGAGATTGCCACCTGAGCTAGCCTCTGTTGCGCTTCTTTCTCAGTTCTAGAGGGTAGATTTCTCCGTGTTGCTTTTTCCCCAGGTCTCCACGCACTTCCTTTTATTTTTCCTTAAAAATTGCCACCTGAGCTAGCCTCTGTTGTCCATCTTCGTCGGTTTCAGAGGGTAGATTTCTCACTGTTGCTTTTTTGCCAGGTCTGCACGCCCTTGTGTTTTTTTTCTGCTTAAAGGTTGCAACCTGAGCTAGCTTCTTTTGCCCATGTCCCTCAGTTTCAGAGGGTGGATTTCTCCGTGTTGCTTTTTCCCCAGGCCTCCACGCCCTTGTGTGTTTCTTTTGCTTAAAGATTGCCACCTGAAGCCAGCCTCTCTTGCCCATCTTCCTCAGTTTCAGAGGGTAGATATTTCAGGGTTGCTTTTTCCCCAGGTCTCCACGCCTTTGTGTTTTGTTTTTGCTTAACGATTGCCACCTGAGCTAGCCTCTCTTGCCCATGTTCCTCAGTTTCAGAGGGTAGATATTTCAGGGTTGCTTTGTCCCCAGGGCTCCACGCCTTTGTGCTTTGTTTTTGCTTAAGGATTGCCACCTGAGGTAGCCTCTCTTGCCCATCTTCCTCAGTTTCAGAGGGTGGATTTCTCCGTGTTGCTTTTTCCCCAGGTCTCCACGCCCTTGTGTGTTTCTTTTGCTTAAAGATTGCCACCTGAAGCCAGCCTCTCTTGCCCATCTTCCTCAGTTTCAGAGGGTAGATATTTCAGGGTTGCTTTTTCCCCAGGTCTCCACGCCCTTGTGTGTTTCTTTTGCTTAAAGATTGTCACCTGAGCTAGGCACTGTTGCCCTGCTTCCTCAGTTTCAGAGGGTACCTTTTTCAGGGTTGCTTTTTGACCGGGTCTCCTCGCCATTGTATTTTTTTATTTTATTTTTTTTGCTTAAAGATTGCCACCTGAGCTAGCCTCTGTTGCGCTTCTTTCTCAGTTCTAGAGGGTAGATTTCTCCGTGTTGCTTTTTCCCCAGGTCTCCACGCACTTCCTTTTATTTTTCCTTAAAAATTGCCACCTGAGCTAGCCTCTGTTGTCCATCTTCGTCGGTTTCAGAGGGTAGATTTCTCACTGTTGCTTTTTTGCCAGGTCTGCACGCCCTTGTGTTTTTTTTCTGCTTAAAGGTTGCAACCTGAGCTAGCTTCTTTTGCCCATGTTCCTCAGTTTCAGAGGGTGGATTTCTCAGTGTTGCCTTTTCCCCAGCTCCCCACGCCCTTGTGTGTTTCTTTTGCTTAAAGATTGCCACCTGAAGCCAGCCTCTCTTGCCCATCTTCCTCAGTTTCAGAGGGTAGATATTTCAGGGTTGCTTTTTCCCCAGGTCTCCACGCCTTTGGGTTTTGTTTTTGCTTAACGAGTGCCACCTGAGCTAGCCTCTCTTGCCCATGTTCCTCAGTTTCAGAGGGTAGATATTTCAGGGTTGCTTTGTCCCCAGGGCTCCACGCCTTTGTGCTTTGTTTTTGCTTAAGGATTGCCACCTGAGGTAGCCTCTCTTGCCCATCTTCCTCAGTTTCAGAGGGTGGATTTCTCCGTGTTGCTTTTTCCCCAGGTCTCCACGCCCTTGTGTGTTTCTTTTGCTTAACGATTGCCACCTGAGCTAGCCTCTGTTGCCCATCTTCGTCCGTTTCAGAGGGTGGATTTCTCAGTGTTGCCTTTTCGCCAGCTCCCCACGCCCTTGTGTGTTTCTTTTGCTTAAAGATTGTCACCTGAGCTAGGCACTGTTGCCCTGCTTCCTCAGTTTCAGAGGGTACCTTTTTCAGGGTTGCTTTTTGACCGGGTCTCCTCGCCATTGTATTTTTTTATCTTATTTTTTTTGCTTAAAGATTGCCACCTGAGCTAGCCTCTGTTGCGCTTCTTTCTCAGTTCTAGAGGGTAGATTTCTCCGTGTTGCTTTTTCCCCAGGTCTCCACGCACTTCCTTTTATTTTTCCTTAAAAATTGCCACCTGAGCTAGCCTCTGTTGTCCATCTTCGTCGGTTTCAGAGGGTAGATTTCTCACTGTTGCTTTTTTGCCAGGTCTGCACGCCCTTGTGTTTTTTTTCTGCTTAAAGGTTGCAACCTGAGCTAGCTTCTTTTGCCCATGTCCCTCAGTTTCAGAGGGTGGATTTCTCCGTGTTGCTTTTTCCCCAGGCCTCCACGCCCTTGTGTGTTTCTTTTGCTTAAAGATTGCCACCTGAAGCCAGCCTCTCTTGCCCATCTTCCTCAGTTTCAGAGGGTAGATATTTCAGGGTTGCTTTTTCCCCAGGTCTCCACGCCTTTGTGTTTTGTTTTTGCTTAACGATTGCCACCTGAGCTAGCCTCTCTTGCCCATGTTCCTCAGTTTCAGAGGGTAGATATTTCAGGGTTGCTTTGTCCCCAGGGCTCCACGCCTTTGTGCTTTGTTTTTGCTTAAGGATTGCCACCTGAGGTAGCCTCTCTTGCCCATCTTCCTCAGTTTCAGAGGGTGGATTTCTCCGTGTTGCTTTTTCCCCAGGTCTCCACGCCCTTGTGTGTTTCTTTTGCTTAACGATTGCCACCTGAGCTAGCCTCTGTTGCCCATCTTCGTCCGTTTCAGAGGGTGGATTTCTCAGTGTTGCCTTTTCGCCAGCTCCCCACGCCCTTGTGTGTTTCTTTTGCTTAAAGATTGTCACCTGAGCTAGGCACTGTTGCCCTGCTTCCTCAGTTTCAGAGGGTACCTTTTTCAGGGTTGCTTTTTGACCGGGTCTCCTCGCCATTGTATTTTTTTATCTTATTTTTTTTGCTTAGAGATTGCCACCTGAGCTAGCCTCTGTTGCGCTTCTTTCTCAGTTCTAGAGGGTAGATTTCTCCGTGTTGCTTTTTCCCCAGGTCTCCACGCACTTCCTTTTATTTTTCCTTAAAAATTGCCACCTGAGCTAGCCTCTGTTGTCCATCTTCGTCGGTTTCAGAGGGTAGATTTCTCACTGTTGCTTTTTTGCCAGGTCTGCACGCCCTTGTGTTTTTTTTCTGCTTAAAGGTTGCAACCTGAGCTAGCTTCTTTTGCCCATGTCCCTCAGTTTCAGAGGGTGGATTTCTCCGTGTTGCTTTTTCCCCAGGCCTCCACGCCCTTGTGTGTTTCTTTTGCTTAAAGATTGCCACCTGAAGCCAGCCTCTCTTGCCCATCTTCCTCAGTTTCAGAGGGTAGATATTTCAGGGTTGCTTTTTCCCCAGGTCTCCACGCCTTTGTGTTTTGTTTTTGCTTAACGATTGCCACCTGAGCTAGCCTCTCTTGCCCATGTTCCTCAGTTTCAGAGGGTAGATATTTCAGGGTTGCTTTGTCCCCAGGGCTCCACGCCTTTGTGCTTTGTTTTTGCTTAAGGATTGCCACCTGAGGTAGCCTCTCTTGCCCATCTTCCTCAGTTTCAGAGGGTGGATTTCTCCGTGTTGCTTTTTCCCCAGGTCTCCACGCCCTTGTGTGTTTCTTTTGCTTAAAGATTGCCACCTGAAGCCAGCCTCTCTTGCCCATCTTCCTCAGTTTCAGAGGGTAGATATTTCAGGGTTGCTTTTTCCCCAGGTCTCCACGCCCTTGTGTGTTTCTTTTGCTTAAAGATTGTCACCTGAGCTAGGCACTGTTGCCCTGCTTCCTCAGTTTCAGAGGGTACCTTTTTCAGGGTTGCTTTTTGACCGGGTCTCCTCGCCATTGTATTTTTTTATTTTATTTTTTTTGCTTAAAGATTGCCACCTGAGCTAGCCTCTGTTGCGCTTCTTTCTCAGTTCTAGAGGGTAGATTTCTCCGTGTTGCTTTTTCCCCAGGTCTCCACGCACTTCCTTTTATTTTTCCTTAAAAATTGCCACCTGAGCTAGCCTCTGTTGTCCATCTTCGTCGGTTTCAGAGGGTAGATTTCTCACTGTTGCTTTTTTGCCAGGTCTGCACGCCCTTGTGTTTTTTTTCTGCTTAAAGGTTGCAACCTGAGCTAGCTTCTTTTGCCCATGTTCCTCAGTTTCAGAGGGTGGATTTCTCAGTGTTGCCTTTTCCCCAGCTCCCCACGCCCTTGTGTGTTTCTTTTGCTTAAAGATTGCCACCTGAAGCCAGCCTCTCTTGCCCATCTTCCTCAGTTTCAGAGGGTAGATATTTCAGGGTTGCTTTTTCCCCAGGTCTCCACGCCTTTGGGTTTTGTTTTTGCTTAACGAGTGCCACCTGAGCTAGCCTCTCTTGCCCATGTTCCTCAGTTTCAGAGGGTAGATATTTCAGGGTTGCTTTGTCCCCAGGGCTCCACGCCTTTGTGCTTTGTTTTTGCTTAAGGATTGCCACCTGAGGTAGCCTCTCTTGCCCATCTTCCTCAGTTTCAGAGGGTGGATTTCTCCGTGTTGCTTTTTCCCCAGGTCTCCACGCCCTTGTGTGTTTCTTTTGCTTAACGATTGCCACCTGAGCTAGCCTCTGTTGCCCATCTTCGTCCGTTTCAGAGGGTGGATTTCTCAGTGTTGCCTTTTCGCCAGCTCCCCACGCCCTTGTGTGTTTCTTTTGCTTAAAGATTGTCACCTGAGCTAGGCACTGTTGCCCTGCTTCCTCAGTTTCAGAGGGTACCTTTTTCAGGGTTGCTTTTTGACCGGGTCTCCTCGCCATTGTATTTTTTTATCTTATTTTTTTTGCTTAAAGATTGCCACCTGAGCTAGCCTCTGTTGCGCTTCTTTCTCAGTTCTAGAGGGTAGATTTCTCCGTGTTGCTTTTTCCCCAGGTCTCCACGCACTTCCTTTTATTTTTCCTTAAAAATTGCCACCTGAGCTAGCCTCTGTTGTCCATCTTCGTCGGTTTCAGAGGGTAGATTTCTCACTGTTGCTTTTTTGCCAGGTCTGCACGCCCTTGTGTTTTTTTTCTGCTTAAAGGTTGCAACCTGAGCTAGCTTCTTTTGCCCATGTCCCTCAGTTTCAGAGGGTGGATTTCTCCGTGTTGCTTTTTCCCCAGGCCTCCACGCCCTTGTGTGTTTCTTTTGCTTAAAGATTGCCACCTGAAGCCAGCCTCTCTTGCCCATCTTCCTCAGTTTCAGAGGGTAGATATTTCAGGGTTGCTTTTTCCCCAGGTCTCCACGCCTTTGTGTTTTGTTTTTGCTTAACGATTGCCACCTGAGCTAGCCTCTCTTGCCCATGTTCCTCAGTTTCAGAGGGTAGATATTTCAGGGTTGCTTTGTCCCCAGGGCTCCACGCCTTTGTGCTTTGTTTTTGCTTAAGGATTGCCACCTGAGGTAGCCTCTCTTGCCCATCTTCCTCAGTTTCAGAGGGTGGATTTCTCCGTGTTGCTTTTTCCCCAGGTCTCCACGCCCTTGTGTGTTTCTTTTGCTTAAAGATTGCCACCTGAGCTAGCCTCTGTTGCCCATCTTCGTCCGTTTCAGAGGGTGGATTTCTCAGTGTTGCCTTTTCGCCAGCTCCCCACGCCCTTGTGTGTTTCTTTTGCTTAAAGATTGTCACCTGAGCTAGGCACTGTTGCCCTGCTTCCTCAGTTTCAGAGGGTACCTTTTTCAGGGTTGCTTTTTGACCGGGTCTCCTCGCCATTGTATTTTTTATCTTATTTTTTTTGCTTAAAGATTGCCACCTGAGCTAGCCTCTGTTGCGCTTCTTTCTCAGTTCTAGAGGGTAGATTTCTCCGTGTTGCTTTTTCCCCAGGTCTCCACGCACTTCCTTTTATTTTTCCTTAAAAATTGCCACCTGAGCTAGCCTCTGTTGTCCATCTTCGTCGGTTTCAGAGGGTAGATTTCTCACTGTTGCTTTTTTGCCAGGTCTGCACGCCCTTGTGTTTTTTTTCTGCTTAAAGGTTGCAACCTGAGCTAGCTTCTTTTGCCCATGTCCCTCAGTTTCAGAGGGTGGATTTCTCCGTGTTGCTTTTTCCCCAGGTCTCCACGCCCTTGTGTGTTTCTTTTGCTTAAAGATTGCCACCTGAAGCCAGCCTCTCTTGCCCATCTTCCTCAGTTTCAGAGGGTAGATATTTCAGGGTTGCTTTTTCCCCAGGTCTCCACGCCCTTGTGTGTTTCTTTTGCTTAAAGATTGTCACCTGAGCTAGGCACTGTTGCCCTGCTTCCTCAGTTTCAGAGGGTACTTTTTTCAGGGTTGCTTTTTGACCGGGTCTCCTCGCCATTGTATTTTTTTATTTTATTTTTTTTGCTTAAAGATTGCCACCTGAGCTAGCCTCTGTTGCGCTTCTTTCTCAGTTCTAGAGGGTAGATTTCTCCGTGTTGCTTTTTCCCCAGGTCTCCACGCACTTCCTTTTATTTTTCCTTAAAAATTGCCACCTGAGCTAGCCTCTGTTGTCCATCTTCGTCGGTTTCAGAGGGTAGATTTCTCACTGTTGCTTTTTTGCCAGGTCTGCACGCCCTTGTGTTTTTTTTCTGCTTAAAGGTTGCAACCTGAGCTAGCTTCTTTTGCCCATGTTCCTCAGTTTCAGAGGGTGGATTTCTCAGTGTTGCCTTTTCCCCAGCTCCCCACGCCCTTGTGTGTTTCTTTTGCTTAAAGATTGCCACCTGAAGCCAGCCTCTCTTGCCCATCTTCCTCAGTTTCAGAGGGTAGATATTTCAGGGTTGCTTTTTCCCCAGGTCTCCACGCCTTTGGGTTTTGTTTTTGCTTAACGAGTGCCACCTGAGCTAGCCTCTCTTGCCCATGTTCCTCAGTTTCAGAGGGTAGATATTTCAGGGTTGCTTTGTCCCCAGGGCTCCACGCCTTTGTGCTTTGTTTTTGCTTAAGGATTGCCACCTGAGGTAGCCTCTCTTGCCCATGTTCCTCAGTTTCAGAGGGTGGATTTCTCCGTGTTGCTTTTTCCCCAGGTCTCCACGCCCTTGTGTGTTTCTTTTGCTTAAAGATTGCCACCTGAGCTAGCCTCTGTTGCCCATCTTCGTCCGTTTCAGAGGGTGGATTTCTCAGTGTTGCCTTTTCGCCAGCTCCCCACGCCCTTGTGTGTTTCTTTTGCTTAAAGATTGTCACCTGAGCTAGGCACTGTTGCCCTGCTTCCTCAGTTTCAGAGGGTACCTTTTTCAGGGTTGCTTTTTGACCGGGTCTCCTCGCCATTGTATTTTTTTATTTTATTTTTTTTGCTTAAAGATTGCCACCTGAGCTAGCCTCTGTTGCGCTTCTTTCTCAGTTCTAGAGGGTAGATTTCTCCGTGTTGCTTTTTCCCCAGGTCTCCACGCACTTCCTTTTATTTTTCCTTAAAAATTGCCACCTGAGCTAGCCTCTGTTGTCCATCTTCGTCGGTTTCAGAGGGTAGATTTCTCACTGTTGCTTTTTTGCCAGGTCTGCACGCCCTTGTGTTTTTTTTCTGCTTAAAGGTTGCAACCTGAGCTAGCTTCTTTTGCCCATGTTCCTCAGTTTCAGAGGGTGGATTTCTCCGTGTTGCTTTTTCCCCAGGCCTCCACGCCCTTGTGTGTTTCTTTTGCTTAACGATTGCCACCTGAGCTAGCCTCTGTTGCCCATCTTCGTCCGTTTCAGAGGGTGGATTTCTCAGTGTTGCCTTTTCCCCAGCTCCCCACGCCCTTGTGTGTTTCTTTTGCTTAAAGATTGCCACCTGAAGCCAGCCTCTCTTGCCCATCTTCCTCAGTTTCAGAGGGTAGATATTTCAGGGTTGCTTTTTCCCCAGGTCTCCACGCCTTTAGGTTTTGTTTTTGCTTAACGAGTGCCACCTGAGCTAGCCTCTCTTGCCCATGTTCCTCAGTTTCAGAGGGTAGATATTTCAGGGTTGCTTTGTCCCCAGGGCTCCACGCCTTTGTGCTTTGTTTTTGCTTAAGGATTGCCACCTGAGGTAGCCTCTCTTGCCCATCTTCCTCAGTTTCAGAGGGTGGATTTCTCCGTGTTGCTTTTTCCCCAGGTCTCCACGCCCTTGTGTGTTTCTTTTGCTTAAAGATTGCCACCTGAGCTAGCCTCTGTTGCCCATCTTCGTCCGTTTCAGAGGGTGGATTTCTCAGTGTTGCCTTTTCGCCAGCTCCCCACGCCCTTGTGTGTTTCTTTTGCTTAAAGATTGTCACCTGAGCTAGGCACTGTTGCCCTGCTTCCTCAGTTTCAGAGGGTACCTTTTTCAGGGTTGCTTTTTCACCGGGTCTCCTCGCCATTGTATTTTTTTATCTTATTTTTTTTGCTTAAAGATTGCCACCTGAGCTAGCCTCTGTTGCGCTTCTTTCTCAGTTCTAGAGGGTAGATTTCTCCGTGTTGCTTTTTCCCCAGGTCTCCACGCACTTCCTTTTATTTTTACTTAAAAATTGCCACCTGAGCTAGCCTCTGTTGTCCATCTTCGTCGGTTTCAGAGGGTAGATTTCTCACTGTTGCTTTTTTGCCAGGTCTGCACGCCCTTGTGTTTTTTTTCTGCTTAAAGGTTGCAACCTGAGCTAGCTTCTTTTGCCCATGTCCCTCAGTTTCAGAGGGTGGATTTCTCCGTGTTGCTTTTTCCCCAGGCCTCCACGCCCTTGTGTGTTTCTTTTGCTTAAAGATTGCCACCTGAAGCCAGCCTCTCTTGCCCATCTTCCTCAGTTTCAGAGGGTAGATATTTCAGGGTTGCTTTTTCCCCAGGTCTCCACGCCTTTGTGTTTTGTTTTTGCTTAACGATTGCCACCTGAGCTAGCCTCTCTTGCCCATGTTCCTCAGTTTCAGAGGGTAGATATTTCAGGGTTGCTTTGTCCCCAGGGCTCCACGCCTTTGTGCTTTGTTTTTGCTTAAGGATTGCCACCTGAGGTAGCCTCTCTTGCCCATCTTCCTCAGTTTCAGAGGGTGGATTTCTCCGTGTTGCTTTTTCCCCAGGTCTCCACGCCCTTGTGTGTTTCTTTTGCTTAAAGATTGCCACCTGAAGCCAGCCTCTCTTGCCCATCTTCCTCAGTTTCAGAGGGTAGATATTTCAGGGTTGCTTTTTCCCCAGGTCTCCACGCCCTTGTGTGTTTCTTTTGCTTAAAGATTGTCACCTGAGCTAGGCACTGTTGCCCTGCTTCCTCAGTTTCAGAGGGTACCTTTTTCAGGGTTGCTTTTTGACCGGGTCTCCTCGCCATTGTATTTTTTTATCTTATTTTTTTTGCTTAAAGATTGCCACCTGAGCTAGCCTCTGTTGCGCTTCTTTCTCAGTTCTAGAGGGTAGATTTCTCCGTGTTGCTTTTTCCCCAGGTCTCCACGCACTTCCTTTTATTTTTCCTTAAAAATTGCCACCTGAGCTAGCCTCTGTTGTCCATCTTCGTCGGTTTCAGAGGGTAGATTTCTCACTGTTGCTTTTTTGCCAGGTCTGCACGCCCTTGTGTTTTTTTTCTGCTTAAAGGTTGCAACCTGAGCTAGCTTCTTTTGCCCATGTCCCTCAGTTTCAGAGGGTGGATTTCTCCGTGTTGCTTTTTCCCCAGGCCTCCACGCCCTTGTGTGTTTCTTTTGCTTAAAGATTGCCACCTGAAGCCAGCCTCTCTTGCCCATCTTCCTCAGTTTCAGAGGGTAGATATTTCAGGGTTGCTTTTTCCCCAGTCTCCACGCCTTTGTGTTTTGTTTTTGCTTAACGATTGCCACCTGAGCTAGCCTCTCTTGCCCATGTTCCTCAGTTTCAGAGGGTAGATATTTCAGGGTTGCTTTGTCCCCAGGGCTCCACGCCTTTGTGCTTTGTTTTTGCTTAAGGATTGCCACCTGAGGTAGCCTCTCTTGCCCATCTTCCTCAGTTTCAGAGGGTGGATTTCTCCGTGTTGCTTTTTCCCCAGGTCTCCACGCCCTTGTGTGTTTCTTTTGCTTAAAGATTGCCACCTGAAGCCAGCCTCTCTTGCCCATCTTCCTCAGTTTCAGAGGGTAGATATTTCAGGGTTGCTTTTTCCCCAGGTCTCCACGCCCTTGTGTGTTTCTTTTGCTTAAAGATTGTCACCTGAGCTAGGCACTGTTGCCCTGCTTCCTCAGTTTCAGAGGGTACCTTTTTCAGGGTTGCTTTTTGACCGGGTCTCCTCGCCATTGTATTTTTTTATCTTATTTTTTTTGCTTAAAGATTGCCACCTGAGCTAGCCTCTGTTGCGCTTCTTTCTCAGTTCTAGAGGGTAGATTTCTCCGTGTTGCTTTTTCCCCAGGTCTCCACGCACTTCCTTTTATTTTTCCTTAAAAATTGCCACCTGAGCTAGCCTCTGTTGTCCATCTTCGTCGGTTTCAGAGGGTAGATTTCTCACTGTTGCTTTTTTGCCAGGTCTGCACGCCCTTGTGTTTTTTTTCTGCTTAAAGGTTGCAACCTGAGCTAGCTTCTTTTGCCCATGTCCCTCAGTTTCAGAGGGTGGATTTCTCCGTGTTGCTTTTTCCCCAGGCCTCCACGCCCTTGTGTGTTTCTTTTGCTTAAAGATTGCCACCTGAAGCCAGCCTCTCTTGCCCATCTTCCTCAGTTTCAGAGGGTAGATATTTCAGGGTTGCTTTTTCCCCAGGTCTCCACGCCTTTGTGTTTTGTTTTTGCTTAACGATTGCCACCTGAGCTAGCCTCTCTTGCCCATGTTCCTCAGTTTCAGAGGGTAGATATTTCAGGGTTGCTTTGTCCCCAGGGCTCCACGCCTTTGTGCTTTGTTTTTGCTTAAGGATTGCCACCTGAGGTAGCCTCTCTTGCCCATCTTCCTCAGTTTCAGAGGGTGGATTTCTCCGTGTTGCTTTTTCCCCAGGTCTCCACGCCCTTGTGTGTTTCTTTTGCTTAAAGATTGCCACCTGAGCTAGCCTCTGTTGCCCATCTTCGTCCGTTTCAGAGGGTGGATTTCTCAGTGTTGCCTTTTCGCCAGCTCCCCACGCCCTTGTGTGTTTCTTTTGCTTAAAGATTGTCACCTGAGCTAGGCACTGTTGCCCTGCTTCCTCAGTTTCAGAGGGTACCTTTTTCAGGGTTGCTTTTTGACTGGGTCTCCTTGCCATTGTATTTTTTATCTTATTTTTTTTGCTTAAAGATTGCCACCTGAGCTAGCCTCTGTTGCGCTTCTTTCTCAGTTCTAGAGGGTAGATTTCTCCGTGTTGCTTTTTCCCCAGGTCTCCACGCACTTCCTTTTATTTTTCCTTAAAAATTGCCACCTGAGCTAGCCTCTGTTGTCCATCTTCGTCGGTTTCAGAGGGTAGATTTCTCACTGTTGCTTTTTTGCCAGGTCTGCACGCCCTTGTGTTTTTTTTCTGCTTAAAGGTTGCAACCTGAGCTAGCTTCTTTTGCCCATGTCCCTCAGTTTCAGAGGGTGGATTTCTCCGTGTTGCTTTTTCCCCAGGTCTCCACGCCCTTGTGTGTTTCTTTTGCTTAAAGATTGCCACCTGAAGCCAGCCTCTCTTGCCCATCTTCCTCAGTTTCAGAGGGTAGATATTTCAGGGTTGCTTTTTCCCCAGGTCTCCACGCCCTTGTGTGTTTCTTTTGCTTAAAGATTGTCACCTGAGCTAGGCACTGTTGCCCTGCTTCCTCAGTTTCAGAGGGTACCTTTTTCAGGGTTGCTTTTTGACCGGGTCTCCTCGCCATTGTATTTTTTTATCTTATTTTTTTTGCTTAAAGATTGCCACCTGAGCTAGCCTCTGTTGCGCTTCTTTCTCAGTTCTAGAGGGTAGATTTCTCCGTGTTGCTTTTTCCCCAGGTCTCCACGCACTTCCTTTTATTTTTCCTTAAAAATTGCCACCTGAGCTAGCCTCTGTTGTCCATCTTCGTCGGTTTCAGAGGGTAGATTTCTCACTGTTGCTTTTTTGCCAGGTCTGCACGCCCTTGTGTTTTTTTTCTGCTTAAAGGTTGCAACCTGAGCTAGCTTCTTTTGCCCATGTCCCTCAGTTTCAGAGGGTGGATTTCTCCGTGTTGCTTTTTCCCCAGGCCTCCACGCCCTTGTGTGTTTCTTTTGCTTAAAGATTGCCACCTGAAGCCAGCCTCTCTTGCCCATCTTCCTCAGTTTCAGAGGGTAGATATTTCAGGGTTGCTTTTTCCCCAGGTCTCCACGCCTTTGGGTTTTGTTTTTGCTTAACGAGTGCCACCTGAGCTAGCCTCTCTTGCCCATGTTCCTCAGTTTCAGAGGGTAGATATTTCAGGGTTGCTTTGTCCCCAGGGCTCCACGACTTTGTGCTTTGTTTTTGCTTAAGGATTGCCACCTGAGGTAGCCTCTCTTGCCCATCTTCCTCAGTTTCAGAGGGTGGATTTCTCCGTGTTGCTTTTTCCCCAGGTCTCCACGCCCTTGTGTGTTTCTTTTGCTTAAAGATTGCCACCTGAGCTAGCCTCTGTTGCCCATCTTCGTCCGTTTCAGAGGGTGGATTTCTCAGTGTTGCCTTTTCGCCAGCTCCCCACGCCCTTGTGTGTTTCTTTTGCTTAAAGATTGTCACCTGAGCTAGGCACTGTTGCCCTGCTTCCTCAGTTTCAGAGGGTACCTTTTTCAGGGTTGCTTTTTGACCGGGTCTCCTCGCCATTGTATTTTTTTATTTTATTTTTTTTGCTTAAAGATTGCCACGTGAGCTAGCCTCTGTTGCGCTTCTTTCTCAGTTCTAGAGGGTAGATTTCTCCGTGTTGCTTTTTCCCCAGGTCTCCACGCACTTCCTTTTATTTTTCCTTAAAAATTGCCACCTGAGCTAGCCTCTGTTGTCCATCTTCGTCGGTTTCAGAGGGTAGATTTCTCACTGTTGCTTTTTTGCCAGGTCTGCACGCCCTTGTGTTTTTTTTCTGCTTAAAGGTTGCAACCTGAGCTAGCTTCTTTTGCCCATGTCCCTCAGTTTCAGAGGGTGGATTTCTCCGTGTTGCTTTTTCCCCAGGCCTCCACGCCCTTGTGTGTTTCTTTTGCTTAAAGATTGCCACCTGAAGCCAGCCTCTCTTGCCCATCTTCCTCAGTTTCAGAGGGTAGATATTTCAGGGTTGCTTTTTCCCCAGGTCTCCACGCCTTTGTGTTTTGTTTTTGCTTAACGATTGCCACCTGAGCTAGCCTCTCTTGCCCATGTTCCTCAGTTTCAGAGGGTAGATATTTCAGGGTTGCTTTGTCCCCAGGGCTCCACGCCTTTGTGCTTTGATTTTGCTTAAGGATTGCCACCTGAGGTAGCCTCTCTTGCCCATCTTCCTCAGTTTCAGAGGGTGGATTTCTCCGTGTTGCTTTTTCCCCAGGTCTCCACGCCCTTGTGTGTTTCTTTTGCTTAAAGATTGCCACCTGAAGCCAGCCTCTCTTGCCCATCTTCCTCAGTTTCAGAGGGTAGATATTTCAGGGTTGCTTTTTCCCCAGGTCTCCACGCCCTTGTGTGTTTCTTTTGCTTAAAGATTGTCACCTGAGCTAGGCACTGTTGCCCTGCTTCCTCAGTTTCAGAGGGTACCTTTTTCAGGGTTGCTTTTTGACCGGGTCTCCTCGCCATTGTATTTTTTTATCTTATTTTTTTTGCTTAAAGATTGCCACCTGAGCTAGCCTCTGTTGCGCTTCTTTCTCAGTTCTAGAGGGTAGATTTCTCCGTGTTGCTTTTTCCCCAGGTCTCCACGCACTTCCTTTTATTTTTCCTTAAAAATTGCCACCTGAGCTAGCCTCTGTTGTCCATCTTCGTCGGTTTCAGAGGGTAGATTTCTCACTGTTGCTTTTTTGCCAGGTCTGCACGCCCTTGTGTTTTTTTTCTGCTTAAAGGTTGCAACCTGAGCTAGCTTCTTTTGCCCATGTCCCTCAGTTTCAGAGGGTGGATTTCTCCGTGTTGCTTTTTCCCCAGGCCTCCACGCCCTTGTGTGTTTCTTTTGCTTAAAGATTGCCACCTGAAGCCAGCCTCTCTTGCCCATCTTCCTCAGTTTCAGAGGGTAGATATTTCAGGGTTGCTTTTTCCCCAGGTCTCCACGCCTTTGTGTTTTGTTTTTGCTTAACGATTGCCACCTGAGCTAGCCTCTCTTGCCCATGTTCCTCAGTTTCAGAGGGTAGATATTTCAGGGTTGCTTTGTCCCCAGGGCTCCACGCCTTTGTGCTTTGTTTTTGCTTAAGGATTGCCACCTGAGGTAGCCTCTCTTGCCCATCTTCCTCAGTTTCAGAGGGTGGATTTCTCCGTGTTGCTTTTTCCCCAGGTCTCCACGCCCTTGTGTGTTTCTTTTGCTTAAAGATTGCCACCTGAGCTAGCCTCTGTTGCCCATCTTCGTCCGTTTCAGAGGGTGGATTTCTCAGTGTTGCCTTTTCGCCAGCTCCCCACGCCCTTGTGTGTTTCTTTTGCTTAAAGATTGTCACCTGAGCTAGGCACTGTTGCCCTGCTTCCTCAGTTTCAGAGGGTACCTTTTTCAGGGTTGCTTTTTGACCGGGTCTCCTCGCCATTGTATTTTTTATCTTATTTTTTTTGCTTAAAGATTGCCACCTGAGCTAGCCTCTGTTGCGCTTCTTTCTCAGTTCTAGAGGGTAGATTTCTCCGTGTTGCTTTTTCCCCAGGTCTCCACGCACTTCCTTTTATTTTTCCTTAAAAATTGCCACCTGAGCTAGCCTCTGTTGTCCATCTTCGTCGGTTTCAGAGGGTAGATTTCTCACTGTTGCTTTTTTGCCAGGTCTGCACGCCCTTGTGTTTTTTTTCTGCTTAAAGGTTGCAACCTGAGCTAGCTTCTTTTGCCCATGTCCCTCAGTTTCAGAGGGTGGATTTCTCCGTGTTGCTTTTTCCCCAGGTCTCCACGCCCTTGTGTGTTTCTTTTGCTTAAAGATTGCCACCTGAAGCCAGCCTCTCTTGCCCATCTTCCTCAGTTTCAGAGGGTAGATATTTCAGGGTTGCTTTTTCCCCAGGTCTCCACGCCCTTGTGTGTTTCTTTTGCTTAAAGATTGTCACCTGAGCTAGGCACTGTTGCCCTGCTTCCTCAGTTTCAGAGGGTACCTTTTTCAGGGTTGCTTTTTGACCGGGTCTCCTCGCCATTGTATTTTTTTATCTTATTTTTTTTGCTTAAAGATTGCCACCTGAGCTAGCCTCTGTTGCGCTTCTTTCTCAGTTCTAGAGGGTAGATTTCTCCGTGTTGCTTTTTCCCCAGGTCTCCACGCACTTCCTTTTATTTTTCCTTAAAAATTGCCACCTGAGCTAGCCTCTGTTGTCCATCTTCGTCGGTTTCAGAGGGTAGATTTCTCACTGTTGCTTTTTTGCCAGGTCTGCACGCCCTTGTGTTTTTTTTCTGCTTAAAGGTTGCAACCTGAGCTAGCTTCTTTTGCCCATGTCCCTCAGTTTCAGAGGGTGGATTTCTCCGTGTTGCTTTTTCCCCAGGCCTCCACGCCCTTGTGTGTTTCTTTTGCTTAAAGATTGCCACCTGAAGCCAGCCTCTCTTGCCCATCTTCCTCAGTTTCAGAGGGTAGATATTTCAGGGTTGCTTTTTCCCCAGGTCTCCACGCCTTTGTGTTTTGTTTTTGCTTAACGATTGCCACCTGAGCTAGCCTCTCTTGCCCATGTTCCTCAGTTTCAGAGGGTAGATATTTCAGGGTTGCTTTGTCCCCAGGGCTCCACGCCTTTGTGCTTTGTTTTTGCTTAAGGATTGCCACCTGAGGTAGCCTCTCTTGCCCATCTTCCTCAGTTTCAGAGGGTGGATTTCTCCGTGTTGCTTTTTCCCCAGGTCTCCACGCCCTTGTGTGTTTCTTTTGCTTAAAGATTGCCACCTGAGCTAGCCTCTGTTGCCCATCTTCGTCCGTTTCAGAGGGTGGATTTCTCAGTGTTGCCTTTTCGCCAGCTCCCCACGCCCTTGTGTGTTTCTTTTGCTTAAAGATTGTCACCTGAGCTAGGCACTGTTGCCCTGCTTCCTCAGTTTCAGAGGGTACCTTTTTCAGGGTTGCTTTTTGACCGGGTCTCCTCGCCATTGTATTTTTTTATCTTATTTTTTTTGCTTAAAGATTGCCACCTGAGCTAGCCTCTGTTGCGCTTCTTTCTCAGTTCTAGAGGGTAGATTTCTCCGTGTTGCTTTTTCCCCAGGTCTCCACGCACTTCCTTTTATTTTTCCTTAAAAATTGCCACCTGAGCTAGCCTCTGTTGTCCATCTTCGTCGGTTTCAGAGGGTAGATTTCTCACTGTTGCTTTTTTGCCAGGTCTGCACGCCCTTGTGTTTTTTTTCTGCTTAAAGGTTGCAACCTGAGCTAGCTTCTTTTGCCCATGTCCCTCAGTTTCAGAGGGTGGATTTCTCCGTGTTGCTTTTTCCCCAGGCCTCCACGCCCTTGTGTGTTTCTTTTGCTTAAAGATTGCCACCTGAAGCCAGCCTCTCTTGCCCATCTTCCTCAGTTTCAGAGGGTAGATATTTCAGGGTTGCTTTTTCCCCAGGTCTCCACGCCTTTGTGTTTTGTTTTTGCTTAACGATTGCCACCTGAGCTAGCCTCTCTTGCCCATGTTCCTCAGTTTCAGAGGGTAGATATTTCAGGGTTGCTTTGTCCCCAGGGCTCCACGCCTTTGTGCTTTGTTTTTGCTTAAGGATTGCCACCTGAGGTAGCCTCTCTTGCCCATCTTCCTCAGTTTCAGAGGGTGGATTTCTCCGTGTTGCTTTTTCCCCAGGTCTCCACGCCCTTGTGTGTTTCTTTTGCTTAAAGATTGCCACCTGAGCTAGCCTCTGTTGCCCATCTTCGTCCGTTTCAGAGGGTGGATTTCTCAGTGTTGCCTTTTCGCCAGCTCCCCACGCCCTTGTGTGTTTCTTTTGCTTAAAGATTGTCACCTGAGCTAGGCACTGTTGCCCTGCTTCCTCAGTTTCAGAGGGTACCTTTTTCAGGGTTGCTTTTTGACCGGGTCTCCTCGCCATTGTATTTTTTATCTTATTTTTTTTGCTTAAAGATTGCCACCTGAGCTAGCCTCTGTTGCGCTTCTTTCTCAGTTCTAGAGGGTAGATTTCTCCGTGTTGCTTTTTCCCCAGGTCTCCACGCACTTCCTTTTATTTTTCCTTAAAAATTGCCACCTGAGCTAGCCTCTGTTGTCCATCTTCGTCGGTTTCAGAGGGTAGATTTCTCACTGTTGCTTTTTTGCCAGGTCTGCACGCCCTTGTGTTTTTTTTCTGCTTAAAGGTTGCAACCTGAGCTAGCTTCTTTTGCCCATGTCCCTCAGTTTCAGAGGGTGGATTTCTCCGTGTTGCTTTTTCCCCACGTCTCCACGCCCTTGTGTGTTTCTTTTGCTTAAAGATTGCCACCTGAAGCCAGCCTCTCTTGCCCATCTTCCTCAGTTTCAGAGGGTAGATATTTCAGGGTTGCTTTTTCCCCAGGTCTCCACGCCCTTGTGTGTTTCTTTTGCTTAAAGATTGTCACCTGAGCTAGGCACTGTTGCCCTGCTTCCTCAGTTTCAGAGGGTACCTTTTTCAGGGTTGCTTTTTGACCGGGTCTCCTCGCCATTGTATTTTTTTATCTTATTTTTTTTGCTTAAAGATTGCCACCTGAGCTAGCCTCTGTTGCGCTTCTTTCTCAGTTCTAGAGGGTAGATTTCTCCGTGTTGCTTTTTCCCCAGGTCTCCACGCACTTCCTTTTATTTTTCCTTAAAAATTGCCACCTGAGCTAGCCTCTGTTGTCCATCTTCGTCGGTTTCAGAGGGTAGATTTCTCACTGTTGCTTTTTTGCCAGGTCTGCACGCCCTTGTGTTTTTTTTCTGCTTAAAGGTTGCAACCTGAGCTAGCTTCTTTTGCCCATGTTCCTCAGTTTCAGAGGGTGGATTTCTCCGTGTTGCTTTTTCCCCAGGCCTCCACGCCCTTGTGTGTTTCTTTTGCTTAACGATTGCCACCTGAGCTAGCCTCTGTTGCCCATCTTCGTCCGTTTCAGAGGGTGGATTTCTCAGTGTTGCCTTTTCGCCAGCTCCCCACGCCCTTGTGTGTTTCTTTTGCTTAAAGATTGCCACCTGAAGCCAGCCTCTCTTGCCCATCTTCCTCAGTTTCAGAGGGTAGATATTTCAGGGTTGCTTTTTCCCCAGGTCTCCACGCCTTTGTGTTTTGTTTTTGCTTAACGATTGCCACCTGAGCTAGCCTCTCTTGCCCATGTTCCTCAGTTTCAGAGGGTAGATATTTCAGGGTTGCTTTGTCCCCAGGGCTCCACGCCTTTGTGCTTTGTTTTTGCTTAAGGATTGCCACCTGAGGTAGCCTCTCTTGCCCATCTTCCTCAGTTTCAGAGGGTGGATTTCTCCGTGTTGCTTTTTCCCCAGGTCTCCACGCCCTTGTGTGTTTCTTTTGCTTAAAGATTGCCACCTGAGCTAGCCTCTGTTGCCCATCTTCGTCCGTTTCAGAGGGTGGATTTCTCAGTGTTGCCTTTTCGCCAGCTCCCCACGCCCTTGTGTGTTTCTTTTGCTTAAAGATTGTCACCTGAGCTAGGCACTGTTGCCCTGCTTCCTCAGTTTCAGAGGGTACCTTTTTCAGGGTTGCTTTTTGACCGGGTCTCCTCGCCATTGTATTTTTTTATCTTATTTTTTTTGCTTAAAGATTGCCACCTGAGCTAGCCTCTGTTGCGCTTCTTTCTCAGTTCTAGAGGGTAGATTTCTCCGTGTTGCTTTTTCCCCAGGTCTCCACGCACTTCCTTTTATTTTTCCTTAAAAATTGCCACCTGAGCTAGCCTCTGTTGTCCATCTTCGTCGGTTTCAGAGGGTAGATTTCTCACTGTTGCTTTTTTGCCAGGTCTGCACGCCCTTGTGTTTTTTTTCTGCTTAAAGGTTGCAACCTGAGCTAGCTTCTTTTGCCCATGTCCCTCAGTTTCAGAGGGTGGATTTCTCCGTGTTGCTTTTTCCCCAGGCCTCCACGCCCTTGTGTGTTTCTTTTGCTTAAAGATTGCCACCTGAAGCCAGCCTCTCTTGCCCATCTTCCTCAGTTTCAGAGGGTAGATATTTCAGGGTTGCTTTTTCCCCAGGTCTCCACGCCTTTGGGTTTTGTTTTTGCTTAACGATTGCCACCTGAGCTAGCCTCTCTTGCCCATCTTCCTGAGTTTCAGAGGGTCGATATCTCCGTGTTGCTGTTTCCTCAGGTCTCCACGCCCTTGTGTGTTTCTTTTGCTTAACGTTTGCCACCTGAAGCCAGCCTCTCTTGCCCATCTTCCTCAGTTTCAGAGGGTGGATTTCTCCGTGTTGCTTTTTCCCCAGGTCTCCACGCCCTTGTGTGTTTCTTTTGCTTAAAGATTGCCACCTGAGCTAGCCTCTGTTGCCCATCTTCGTCCGTTTCAGAGGGTGGATTTCTCAGTGTTGCCTTTTCGCCAGCTCCCCACGCCCTTGTGTGTTTCTTTTGCTTAAAGATTGTCACCTGAGCTAGGCACTGTTGCCCTGCTTCCTCAGTTTCAGAGGGTACCTTTTTCAGGGTTGCTTTTTGACCGGGTCTCCTCGCCATTGTATTTTTTTATCTTATTTTTTTTGCTTAAAGATTGCCACCTGAGCTAGCCTCTGTTGCCCATCTTCGTCCGTTTCAGAGGGTGGATTTCTCAGTGTTGCCTTTTCCCCAGCTCCCCACGCCCTTGTGTGTTTCTTTTGCTGAAAGATTGCCACCTGAAGCCAGCCTCTCTTGCCCATCTTCCTCAGTTTCAGAGGGTGGATTTCTCAGTGTTGCCTTTTCCCCAGCTCCCCACGCCCTTGTGTGTTTCTTTTGCTTAAAGATTGTCACCTGAGCTAGGCACTGTTGCCCTGCTTCCTCAGTTTCAGAGGGTACCTTTTTCAGGGTTGCTTTTTGACCGCGTCTCCTCGCCATTGTATTTTTTTATCTTATTTTTTTTGCTTAAAGATTGCCACCTGAGCTAGCCTCTGTTGCGCTTCTTTCTCAGTTCTAGAGGGTAGATTTCTCCGTGTTGCTTTTTCCCCAGGTCTCCACGCACTTCCTTTCATTTTTCCTTAAAAATTGCCACCTGAGCTAGCCCCTGTTGCCCATCTTCGTCGGTTTCAGAGGGTAGATTTCTCAGTGTTGATTTTTCCCCATTTCTCCACGCCCTCGTGCTTTTTTTTTTTTATTTCCTTAAATGTCGGCGCCTGAGCTAGCTTCTTTTGCCCATCTTCGTCAGTTTCAGCGGGTAGACTCTCCGCCTGCCTTCGACAGGCCCTCTGGACTGGAAAGCTTTCCTCCTCCCGTCATCACGGTCCTTCTCGGATGACGTGCCTGGTTTCGGTTTGACCGTCCCCGCCCGCCCTGATTTTCTAAGTCCTCCCGGGAACCCCGGGGGCGCTCCAGCCGCTCCGGGAAGCGGCGGCCTCCCGGCCGCACCGGCCCAGCCCGGCCCGGGCCGCCCCCTGGCCTCTCTGTGGGGAACTCTCCCCTTCCCCTTCCCGGTGATCGCCCGAGAAACCTTTTCCGAGTCCCCCTCCTGCGGCTGGGGCTGCGCCTTGGCGGCCGGGAGCCCGCGGGCGGACGCCCCGGGGCCGCACTGGGCCGGGAGGCTGGGTCCGAGGGGGCTCCGGGACGGGATCGGGCGGCCCGGCGGCCCGGCTGTGCTCCCCGGCGGGCCCGCGCTCCGGCTCCGTCCCGCTGAGGCGGTCGTCGGTCGCCGGGTGCCACCTGGCGGCCGCTTTTATATCGTCTCTTTCCTCCGGAGCTCCGGCGACGCGGGCCAAGGGACGGGACTCGGCCGCGGTGACCGAGGCAGAGTCCCGGGAGGCCGGCGTCGCTGGCGGGATCTGGCCCGGTGGCGCCGGGGCGTGAGCGCGACGCCCGCTCGCCGGAGATTGGAGGTGCAGGCTACTGAGGGAGGTGGCTGTCGCCGCGCCGCCCGGTGCCGGCCGGGGTGTGGGGCCTCCCGGACGGGTCGACCAGCAGCCGCCGGTGCCCCTCCGTCCCCGGGAGGGGGTGGGGGGCCGCCGCGGGGGAACGGGCGAGGGAGCTCGTCCCGTGCCCGGCCGTCGTCCCGAGGGCGGCCCGGTGGTCGGGCCTTCCGCGTCGCCGATCCCCTTTCCGCGCCCCGCTCCGGAGGTGGGCGACCGGCCGGGGCCTTGCGGGGGAGGCCCGTGGAGGGCGCGACGGGCTCGGCCGCCGGGCTGGCCTTTTCCCCACTGGTCTTCCGAGTCGACCGGCTCTGGCGGTGGGGACCGGGCCCGGTCCTCGGATGCCTCCTCCTCCGTGGCAGTTTTTTTTTCCAAGTCCCGCCCTGGAGAAGAGCGTGGACCGGCCCCGGGAGCCCTCGAGGGCGGGCCGGGGAGGGCGTCCCCGGCCCGGACGCGTGCCCGGGGTGGGTCCGGGCCGTCGGACCGGACTTCTCTCTCCGAGTTTCGCGGGTCGCGTCTTTGTCCGGAGGCGGGAGGGGGCCGGCTCGAGGCGTAGGTGGAGCCCCGGCTGAGGGACGGGAGCCACGGTCCCGCCCCGGGCCCGGTCGCCGGAGGCGCCTCCGCGGAATTCTTTTCTAAGTCCTGACCCGGCGACTCAGAGGGAGGGACCGACCGGTCCCGGCCCGCGCGGGCGGCCCGGGGAGGCTGTCCCCGGCTCCCCCTGCCGCCACGCTTCTGGGGTCGACCAGATGGCCCCGGGAGCTCCGGGCCTGGTGGCGATGGGGTCGTGCTTGGGGTCTGGTGGCCGTGGCCGTGATCCAGGGGTTCCCCTGGTGATCCGTGGGTGGGCCCCGTCTCCGGGCGCGGCGATTCTTGCCCCCGAATGGGTGGTTTTGTGCCGCCAGGTAAGTGCTGACACGCTCTGCTCGGGTGACAGTCGCCCGAGAGCTTCCGGGTGCCTGGATGCGTGTGCGGGGAGGGCTCCGGGCTCTGGCCGAGAACCGGACGCCCGTTTCCACCCCCGCCGCTTGAGCCGCCCGCTGGGGCCTGCGCGCCGGCTCTTGTGCGTTCCAGGCGCCCCCACGACCGTGGTGCCACCTCCGGTCTCTGGTACCCGAGGGCGGCGGGGTTAGGGGCGCGGGGTCCTCTACCACGTGCACTCCCTGCCGCCGGCACCCGGGTGCGGTCGCGACTTACCCCATCCCACCGGCTCCGTGCCAGTGCGTGTCAGGCGTTCTCGTCCTGGGGTGGTCGCCCGCGCTTGCTGGAGGAGGAGAGGGGTCGGTGAGGCTGAAGCAGGCTCCTCCGCTCGCTGTCCTCGCCGGCCTTCCCTTGCTCGGGGGTCCCTCGCGTTATGCTGCCGACCGATGTGGTGATGCTGTGCTCTCCCGGGCCGGGCCTAAGCCGTGCCAGACGAGGGACGGACGTTCATGGCGAACGGGACCGCTCTTCTCGCTCTGCCCGCGGGTCCCCTCGCCCGTTCTCCCCCGCTGCGAGTGGCGTGTGGGAGGCGGCAGGGGTGCGGAATCCGGCCCGACCTCGCTCCCCCGCCCCGTGCCTCGTGGCGTGGGCGGTGTCGGGGTCTCCGTGACGCGGCGGATGCTCCGCCTGTGCCTCTTGGCTGTGTCTCGCGGGCGGCCCTCCCCGCGGTGGGGCGGGCCGTGTTGCCGCCGCGCCGCGCGCCTTCCCGGGCGCGTGAGCGCGTTCCCCAGGCCGTTGGCGGTGCCCCTGGAGCGTTCCAGGTCGTCCCTCAGGCGCCCGAGGCCGAGTGGCGGTGTCGTTCCCTGTTCCCGTCGGCCTCCTCAGGTAACCACTGCGCTGGTGTGTCTGAGGAGCGGAGGGGTCGAGTCGGTAAGGGAGGCGTGCCCCTCGTCCCCCTCGGGGTGGACGGGTGCCTCGTCGCCCCCCACGGCGTGCCGTGTGGGGGCGGGCAGGCTTGGGCGCGTGCCCGCGTGTTCCCCTTGCTGGGGTTTCCCCGCGGGTGTGGGAGTGACCGTGGCGGGCCGAGCCAGCGGCGTGGCGCTGGCTCTTTGGTTGGGAGGTGCTGTTTGATCGGCACCTCCGTCCCAGTCTCTGCCTCCCTTGGTCTCTCGGCCTGAGAGGAGGCACTGACTTGGGAGCCGCACAGGGGCCTTGTAGATCCCTAGCTAAGCCCAGTGTGGCCAGAGATGGCGAGCCCGGGGCAGCGCGGGCTCGCGGCCCTGACCACGGACGCTCCGACTTGCTCTAGGCCTTACCTCTACCGCAGACCCCTCCTGCGTTGCGTGGCCATGGTGTCTGTAAGCGCCTTGGTGGGACCGATGGCGGACGATGGGCGGGGGCGACACGCCCTCGGTGAGAAAGCCTTCTCTAGCGATCCGAGAGGGTGCCTTGGGGTACCGGACCACCCAGCCGCCGCCCCTCCTTTGCGCGTAGTAGCCACGGACGCCACCACCGTGGCGCGTGGGCAGAGCTGCTCTTTGCCTACCGCGGCCGGCGCCTCCCCCCTCCGAGTCGGGGGAGGGTCACGCCCGGCCGGGCCGTCGTCGGGCGCGGGGCCGCGCGTGTGCGCGAGCGTGCGCGTGGTTCTCCCGTCGCGCGCTGGGGCGGGGAGAGGGCCCGGCCCCGTCCGGGCTCCGCCCCGCCGCGAGCGGCTGGCTCTCCGCTCGCTCCCGTCCCGAGCCGCAGCCGGTGGTGGCGTGCGGGCATGGGTGGGGGCCGCCGCCGCTCTCGGGCGCGTTCCCTCGGGACGTGGGCCCCGGAGCAGACCAGACAGGCAGACGGGTGGCTGGGTGGACGGGGCGGCCCCCGGCGGCGGGGGCGCCTCACGTAGGCCCCGGCGGTGGGGCCGGGCCCGCGGGAGGCCGAGGGGTGGCTGAGGCCGGCCGGCGTCCCAGGCGTCGTGGGACCGCCCTCGCGTGTCGTTGGCGGTGGGATCCCGCGTGTGTTTTCCTGGTGGCCCGTCCGC
>NW_027225050.1:287500-307469 GCF_041296235.1 Equus asinus
GCCGCCGGGGCCGCCGCCCTGCCGGGTCGACCAGCTGTCCGGCCCGGACTTGGTCCCCGGACTGGGGCGCGCGGGTCGACCAGATGTCCGCGGCCCTCGGGGCCGAGTCCCGGGGCTCTGGGTGCTCTGGGTGCGCTCCCGGCCCTCTGTCGGCTCCGAAGGCCCCGCGGACTGGTAGCCACGGGGTCCGGCGGCGCGCGGGTCGACCAGATGTCCGCGCCGAGCGCCGCGGGGACGCGGGGCTCTCGGCGGCCTGGGTGGGCTCCCCGGCCTCCGTCGGCTCCAGAGACCCCGCGGACTCGCGGGTGCGGCTCCCAGGTGGCCGACGCCCTGCCGGGTCGACCAGCTGTCCGGCCCGGACTTGGTCCCCGGACTGGGGCGCGCGGGTCGACCAGATGTCCGCGGCGCTCGGGGCCGGGTCCCGGGGCTCTGGGTGCTCTGGGTGCTCTGGGTGCGCTCCCGGCCCTCTGTCGGCTCCGAAGGCCCCGCGGACTCGTAGCCACGGGGTCCGGCGGCGCGCGGGTCGACCAGATGTCCGCGCCGAGCGCCGCGGGACCGCAGGGCGCTCGGCCTTCTCGGAGGCTCGAGGGCTCCGGCGACCCGGCGGACGAGCAGCGGCGAGGCCGCCGTGGCCGCTGCCCTGCCGGGTCGACCGGCGACCCGACCCCCGTGTCTCGGGGGGGGGGGGGGAGCGGGTCGACCAGATGTCCGCACCGAGCGCCGCGGGGCCGTGGGGCCGCGGGGCGCTCGGCCTTCTCGGAGCCCCGAGGGCTCCCTGGAGGCTGCGGACGAGCAGCCGCGAGGCCCCCGGGGCAGCCGCCCTGCCGGGTCGACCGGCGGCCCGGCCCGGACTCGGGCCCCGGGTCCCGTGGCGCGCGGGTCGACCAGATGTCCGCGCCGAGCGCCACATGGCTGCGGGTCGCTCCGGCTTCTCGCAGTCCCGAGGGTTCCGCGGGCACGTAGCTGCGAGACCCGGGCGGCTGCCCTCCGCCCGGCTCACGGGGCGCTCGTGTCCATCAGCTGGTCGTGCGGAAATCCCGTGGTTGGCCTCCCTCCCTCCCTCCCTCCCTCCCTCCCTCCCTCCCTCGTCCAGCCGCCACGTTTTCGGGGTTCGTGCGACTGGGATGAAATAGACCTTCCAAACGTCAATCGGAGATCATCCATCATACCTCTCGAGTCCCCAAAAGCCAAGAAACACGCCAACCAAAACGCTTTTATTATGCCAACGGTTCCCGTTTTCATTCCTATCGTTTAGGGAGGTTTGGTGGCAGCAGCGGCCGAAAGCAAAAGGAAACCCGAGGAAAGCGGCTCCATCCACCAGGGCTGTGTCTCATCGGTGCCGACGCAGGAGGGACGGGCTTCGTTCGTTCGTTCGCTGCGGCCCAAATTCCCGGGCCGCCCGAAGACCGCTCGCACCGGCCCGAGGGAGGGAGCCCCGGCAGGCAGGATGCCTCCGGGGAAATGGACAAGTCGACCGCGCGACCCACAACCCGCCCGACTGGGGGCGAGAAGGAGCATGGAGGAGGACTCCGTCCCCTAGTCGGCAGACGGCCCTGGGACAGGGACGTTCGCCAAAACCTCCCCAAGGCCGCTTTCCGTGACCGAGTCGGCCTCCCCGGCTGTACTCGTCCCGGCCCGAGAAACGAGACGCGGGGTGGATCGGGACCAGGCCACGCACCAGGCCGGCCGGCGCGGCATCCTCCCTCCCCCGACCTGACCTGACCTGGACGAACGCCTCCCCATCGCCCGCCCCCGCGAGGCTGATCCGTCCGGCCTGTGAGGAGGCCGCTTGTCGGGCGCCACCTGCTGCCCGGCATCCTCTTATATAGTGTTCGAGGAGGTCGACCAGGTGGCCCGGCCTGGATTGGGGGGGGGGGGGCGCGGGGTGCGGTGTCCCGGGCGGCGGGGGACGGGGGGGTAGGAGTGGAGAGGGAAAGGTGGGCGTGGAGAATGCCGGGGTCGGGGGTCGGCGCGGGGCGGGGTGGGAGTTGGGGATAGGGGAGGGGCGGGAGGCCGTCTGGACATGGAGGGTCGGAAGAGCGGTGGTGACAATGATTTTCATTATCATTTAGAAAGAAGAACGTGGACTTCTTTAGAGGAGTCCTTTGAATAGCTTCTCCATTTAGTTAACATACATCCAAATGGAGGTCGGGAAACTTGGGTCCTGTTAACATATGGATGGAAGTGGAAAGAACTATCGCGATGACCGTCCTTGTGTTTCTTTTATTTTTTCTTTCTTCCTGCTCCCCAAAGCCGCCCCCCCCACCCCCGCCCCGCCCCGCCCCGCCCCGCCCCGTCCCGTCCCGTCCATAGTTGTAGGTTCCAGTGGTAGGTCTTTCGCGTTTCTGCTATGTGGGACGCCGCCTCGGCGTGGCTTGAAGGGCGATGCTGGGTCTGGGGCTGCGCCCAGGATCCGAACCGGTGAAAACCTGGGCCGTCGAAGCCGGGGGCCGGGGTGGGGGGCGCATACTTGACCGCTCGTCCACGGGCTCGGCCCCCGGCCCCTTGTTTTCTAGGGAGAGAGACAGAGAGACCCGATCCATTTTCCCTTGGCCTCTAAAGCGTGCGTGTGGTCGAAAGGCGACAGAGAGAGGGGTTCTGGTCCAGAAAGCCCCGACTGCGCTGCCGCGGGGATCGGTCGGTTCCGCCCGAACCGTCCGAGTCGGAAAGGAACGGACAGCTTTCCTCCTTTGGGCCCCTGACTTGGGGCCGACAGGGGAAGAGGAACAGGCCTCTCTCCCTCACACCCTGGTCCCTTCCTCCAGGACGCCCTCCTTCTAGTCAGCCCGCCTCTGGCTTTTCCACACGCCGACGACCGCTCGTCGGCATGGACCCACCTTCCTTGGGGGACACCACCACACGACTCTCCCACTCGTCTGCCTGCCTTTCGTTGGCGTCGCTGCCAAAGGCGAGGGGTAGGGGTGGCGGTGGCAGGGACGGCAGGGGCCCAGCGGCTCTCTGGCGGGTGAGGAAGTCTTGCTGGTTCTCCTAGGTCGGTGATCTTTCTCGATCTCCACACACATTCTTCGTTTGGGGAGCCAAGAGACGCCCTCTGAGGAATCCCTATGGCCAGGGTCGATCACTTACTCGCTCACTGCCTCGGCCTCGGCCTCGGCCTCTGTCCGTCTTGTCTCTCTCCCTCCCTCCCTCCCTCCCTCCCTCCCTCCCTCCCTCCCTCGTCGGTCTCTGTGTGTGGACGTCTAGGTGGAGGCGAGGCAGGGAGGCCACCCACCCACCCACCCACCCACCTACCTCGTGGTTTACCACACGCTCTACACGGAGGTAGAATTCCCATCCCACCGAATCCATCCTTTCCACGGGGCACAAGCCAGTGGCCTTCGGGAGTCTCTCTCCCCAAGGTGGCGCATCCGTCATGGCTATCTATTTCCAGAAGGTTTCCGTTTCCATCCCCTCCCCCCGAAAGAAAAAACGGCCCCACTCCCGGATCTGCCCCACCACGATCACCACCACCGCTGCCGCCGCCGCCGCCGCCGCCATCTGCTGTCGCCCTCTAGGGTTGGACCGTTCTAGCTCTCTCCTCTGTGTGGAATCGCAACGTAGGTCGCCTTGGATGTCTGGCACCTCTCACTTAGCAGAAGGTTTTGGAGGCTCAGGCTGGGCCACGCTTTGGCCCGGGTCAGTGTTCCGTTCCTCCGGACGGCTTCCTCGTTTTCCACGAGAAGGAGCCGTGAAGACGGAAAGGAAGGGCGGATGGATGGCTTTTCCCATGCTACCGAGTCCCTCTCCCCTTTTCCCCAAAGCGTGAGGGGCGGTCGAGAGGATCGTCTCTGATGACAAAAGTCAGAGGCACCCCGGGTCAGACACCGTGCGAGGCGTTGGTGTGTTCTCGAGAGGAGAACACGTCCCCGTCAGCGTTTCCTGTCGTTCTCGTTCCGAAAGGATTCACGCGCCACCCCGTCTCCCTCAAGGTCTTAGGGCTGTCGTGCTCCGCAGCCGTCACGTGTCGTGGATCCTGGGCACCACCACGCCACCCCGCCCCCCCCCCCCGCCATAGCTGTCGATCGCTATGTGGCACGCCTACGTTTGCCCAAAAGAGCAGTCCGATGGACAGCGTGGTGCTTTTCCCAGCAGGCAGGCAGGTGAGAGTCACCCCTCTAGAAGGTTTCCAAGCCCCGTTCCATTCTCAGAGGCAGCTCCTTTGGCCATCAAGGAGGCAGGCGATGGGGGTGGGGGTGGGGATGGGGATGGGGCAGGGGCCTCTGTCCCTCTGTCGCGGTAGAAATGATTGGGAAAGGAGGGACGATGGGCGTAGGTCGACCATCCTGGGCGGTGGTGCTTTGGGAGCTTTTTCTAGAAGAAGGAGCGAACGGCGTTCCCTGGGAAGGGAGGAAACCAGAGGAGGTCCCCCTCAGACCGACCTGGCACGAGAAGGACACACACTCTCTCTCTCTCTCTCTCTCTCTCTCTCTCTCTCTCCCTTTTCTTCCTGACTTGAAATCAGGAGACAAAACTCCCCTGCCAAAGGGGCCCTCCCAAAACGGGGAGTGAGGAAGACCTCCTTCTCTTCACGGCTGAAGTTCTCCCTGCCTTTCCTGGACGGGAAGGATAGCACCTACGCCCGCTGCCGTCGGTGACTTTTAGTCCCCCTGGAGAGGAAGAAATTCTTTCCCGTGGCCGAACCCTGGCGGTTCGTTCGTGCTGCAGAGGACGTGACCCTCTCTGACACACCCAGGAACCTCCTCGCTCCGGGTCGAGGAGAGGGAGTTCTGTTCTGTGGTTTAGAATGGTGCTTAAAAAGGGATGTCGCTTACAAAGGGTCCTCGTCCCCCTTCCTAAACCTAAACGGACGGCTCGGCTCGGAGGCGTGAGATACGTTTCGCATCCTCCTCGTCGTCTTCACTCAAAGTTTTATTGGAGTTTGGAAGATTTTATTTTTTGTCTTTCCTTTTTCTCCCCAAAGCCCCCCGGTACGTAGTTGTGTGTTCTTCGCGGTGGGTCCTTCTAGCGGTGGTATGTGGGACGCCGCCTCAGCGTGGTTTGATGAGCAGTGCCGTGTCCGCGCCCGGGATCCGAACGAACCGATGAAACACTGGGCTGCCTGCAGCGGAGCGCGCGAACTTAACCACTCGGCCACGGGGCCAGCCCCTTACTGGATTTTCAAAACAACTCCGGGGGCCGGCCCGGTGGCGCGGCGGTGAAGTTCGCACGTTCTGCTCCGCCGGCCCCGGGTTCGCCGGTCCGGATCCCGGGCGCAGGACCCGGCACCGCTTGGCGAGCCACGCTGTGGCAGGCGTCCCACCTGGAAAGTAGAGGGGGATGGGCACGGATGTCAGCTCAGGGCCAGTCTTCCTCGGCCGACAGAGGAGGATTGGTGGCAGATGTTCGCTCAGGGCTCATCTTCCTCAAAAATAAAATAATAAATCGATTCGATAAAATGTCAAATAACACAACCGCGGGATCACGCTTAGAGTCACCCTTGGCCCGATGATGCCACTCCCCACCCCCCCCACCCCCCTGCCCCCCACCATTTGGAGGTGCCGTCAGTGGGATTCGTTCCTGTTTGTCCATCTTTCTTCCTCTTTTTTTTTTTTTTTTTTAAAGACTGGCACCCGAGCTCATTGCCAATCTTTTCTTTTCTTTTTATTCCTCCTCCTTCTTCTTCTTCTCCCCAGAGCACCCCAGTACCTAGTTCTATATTCTCTTTGAGGGTCCCTCTGGTTCTGCCGTGTGGGACGCCACCTCAGCGTGGTTTGATGAGCGGTGCCGTGTCCGAGCCCAGGATCCGAACCTTCCAAGCCCCGGGCCGCTGAAGCGGAGCGTGCAAACTCAACCGCTCGGCCACGGGGTCAGCCCCTCCCTTCCTTCCTTCCTTCCTTCCTTCCTTCCTTCCTTCCTTCCTTCCTAAGGAGGAGGAGGCAGGCACTGTGTGAAGTCGCCAGTGAGTCTGTGGAAAGAGACGGAGGATTTCCCATGGGAAGCTGGGGCGGGGGACACGGACCGATGTCGTGCGAACTTGAAGGTGAAAGATCAAAAAACCCACACACGCCTAGAGCGGCGGGTTGCCCGTTAGGAGTTTGCTTGCCGGGCCCATAACGCAGGGCTCATCGATGAGCCAAACCGTCCGTGATCCTCAAGCAGTCTAGTAGGGTTAGAGAAAGGAGGGGGGCACTCTTTCTGCCCCAGATGAGGCGAGTTTCTCAGACAGCCACCCTGCCCCAACATCTTCCCTCCCTGCCTCCCGGCCCTTGGTGGACTGCGGCCTAAGGGTGGGGGAATTGAAGAAAGCCGTTCAATGGAAAAAAGCCCGAGGCCATGGGAGAGAGCTTCCTGCACTTGAATGAAGCCCTGACGCCAGGCCCATCGGAATGAATGGGCCTGACCTCCCCTCCCCCCTCCCCCCTCCCCCCTCCCAGGCTGGCGACTCGGCAGTGGAAGGCTAGGGGTTTCTTCCGAAATGGTGAACCGGCCCCCTTGTCCACAGGAAAACCACACACGGGTACAGCCTAGGCCGGATCTCAGGGTACAGCCTAGGCCGGATCTCAGGCCAAGTCGTCAGGGTGGCAAGATGATGGCGGATGAGAGGAAACTTGTTCTGGGACCGCACCGCCCCCCCCCCCCATCGCCTCTCTGGCTGAGAAGAGGGCTGGGGAGCGGTGAGGGTCAGGGGGAGAGTGGGGGCGGGGCCGGGACAGGGACCACCGGGCAGTAGGACGGGAGTAGCCCTGAGGCCTGCCTGCCTGCTTCCTTCCCTGCCGGCGCAGGGCTGAGAGAGGCACGGGGCACGCTGGCTCCTGCCCCTTCACTCATTCGGGAAGCCTCCTGTTGTTGCTCCTGAGGTGCCGGCTGCGGTGACAGACAGAGCAAAACTCCTCTCTCTGTCTATTTCTTCAAAGGCCCGAGTCTGAGCTACGACAGATTCCCCTGTGGCTCAACCCGCAACCTCCCATCCTGCCAGACCAGACCCCTTGTCTAAAAACCTCCACTGGAGGAGCTCTTCCACCTGACTCGGAAAGGAAACACCAGCCCCGCCTCAGCCTCACACCCACCACCACCACCACCACCCGCCCCCCCCCGCCCCACTCTCCTCCGGACCCAGATACCTAACAGAGGGAACAAAAATCCAAAAATCCTGCTGCTCTCCTTCTACCACCTCCACTTCAGAAGAGTCAGTCTCCCCCGAACACCTCAGACTCTGTGACTTCCCGCGGCCTCCCTTTCCCCGTCCCCATTCTCTCCCCGGACGGGCCCCATCTTACACTTGAACGACAGCTCCACCGCTCGGGGCAGCTGGACACGATGTCCCAAAGTGGCCCGGACGGTAGCCTGGTCGATTCCAAAGGACCCACGCACGCAGTCGGCCATAAACGTGGTGTGGAGATCGTGGACGTTTGCGGGCCTCTGATGAAATCGCTGCTCCGGGGACCCCGGCGTCTAGGACCCGTCTTCTCCGTGTTCTTCACACCGTTGCTCCTGGGCCGGTTATTCTCTTCCCTCTCACTGACCTTAACGTTTTGTCTCTGCCATTGAATTTTGACTGTGCGAATGTGACTTGCCGCTGTAGGGCTGCGTGGATCTCTCAGGCATCCTGCTGTGCCGTGCGGGGGGGGGGGGGAATCCTTGGTGGGTGGGTCGATAGACGTCCCTTTGGTTGTGCCCTGGAGGGGAGAGACAGAGGGGACGACTCAATCCACCACGAACGCTGATGTCGCTCCGATAAACCTGTAGCGGTGATTCTAGTTTATGGCCCGTGTCCTGAAAATAACTTCCCGAAGGGCCAGCCCGGCGGCACAGCGGTTAAGTTCGCACGTTCCGTTTTGTCAGCCAGGGGTTCGCAGGTTCGGATCCAGGGTGCGGACGTGGCGCCGCTTGGCGAGCCACGCTGTGGTCAGCGTCCCGCCTATCAAGGGGAGGGGGATGGGCACGGATGTTAGCTCGGGACCACTCTCCCGGGGCAAAAAGAGGAGAATTGGCAGCAGGTGTCAGCTCGGGGCTCGTCTTCCTCGAAAAATAAATTAATTAAATTAATAAAAACAACTTCCCAAACCTCTCTGATAACTTGAAGCTTTGAAGTTTTGCGAGGTGAAATCAGGTGATAAAAAAGTCCACGGACAGGGGCGGCCCCGTGGCCGAGTGGTTAAGTTCACAAGCTCCCCTTCGGCGGCCCAGGGTTTTGCCGGTTCAGATCCCGGGCACGGCACGGACACGGCACCGCTCGTCGGGCCGTGTGGAGGCGGCGTCCCACATGCCACAACTGGAAGGGCCCTCAACTAAGATAGACAACTATGTCATGGGGGGGATTGGGGGAGAAAAATCGGGAGGGGGGGAAAAAAAAACAAAAACGGAAGATTGGCAACAGGCGTTAGCTCTGTGAGGGCCGATCTTCCTCACCCAAAAACTAAAGTGAGATGAAATCAAATAAAGCGAAGGAAAAGCTAAACCTATGAAATCCCATGTTTCTAAAAGTGGCCAAGTGTTTAGACATTGGCCAAGCGACGGAATGCTCATGGGAAGGACAGTTCCTAATTGCTGGCTTCTTAGTTTTCACCAAAATTAAGGTTCGTGAGGGTTAAAAAATCTACTTAACAAATGCGATGAAAGCCACTAGGCCGGCCCGGTGGCGCGCTGGTTAAGTGTGCCTGTTCCGCTTCGCCGGCCCGGGGTTCGCCAGTTCGGATCCCGGGGGTGCACGTGGCACCGCTGGGCGAGCCACGTGGTGGTAGGCGTCCCACATATGAAATAGAGGAAGATGGGCACGGAGGTGAGCTCAGGGCCAGCCTTCCTCGGCAAAAAGAGGAGGATTGGCAGCAGTTAGCTCAGGGCTCATCGTCCTCAAAACAAAACAAAACAAAACAAAAAGCCACTAAAAGTGAATATGGGAAACATCTTTGTGTTCAAGGAAAGTGAGATGGCTGCCTTCAGGCAAGAGGGCCTAAAAAGTAAAGATCGTTTTGTCTGTGAAAAGGTGATCAAAGTTTCACGGGGAAAATAATCTGAGAAAAAGGCCTGTTCGTGGTCAAGTGGCCTAAAATTGGAACGAGTGGACAGATAGAAATGGCGAGCGATAGGATCTATGGGAGTCTATGAGGAAGCCATTGGGTGTCGGCCTAATTCGGCCTGACAGTGTTTTTCGAAAAGGGCCTGACGTGGCCGTCGAGCACGCATCGCATCGTAGATCCGCTTTACACATTTCCTACGGCAAGAACCAATGCCCTTAAGGGAAAGGAGCAGCTTCCCCGTGCTCGGGCCTTTCCTTAAGGAGAGGCATCTTTCCTTAGGCTAGGAGCGGATGGTTGCGCTCACCTTTGACCATCCGGCTCCCCTGTGACCACCCAGGCCCAGACAACAGACCTGCCACCCAGCAGTGTCTGTCGATCGCTGTGCCGACAGAGCAGTCTCGCGACTATCATCCAAGGGACCTTTCGATCCTATGTGAAACGTCCTCTCTGGGGGTCTAGAAGCACTCTGTACACCCCACTTCCCGGGCACCCTCTCTTCCTTCGGGAAGAAAGGCCCCGGGCCACAGTCCTCACATTTCAGCTCAGAATAAACGCACCCCGATTTTCACGGATAGATTGGTTCCGGATTATTTCCGTCGACAGAATGGAATCAAGTCAATGAGTTTCAAGATCGGAGGGAAGCTGATGCAAAATCAGAATTTGTTTTTCTCACTCCCGAAAGGATACTTTTCTCTAACTTCTAGTCTCCTCCTGATAAAGACATTGGAAAATGTTTCTCTTGACCTCTGAGGGAATCGACACCAAAGACAGAGATCCTCCATTTTGTCAGAATGATTTCCTAGGCCTCCAATGGAGGAGGCCTCCCTCGGACGGGAGCTCAGCTTTTGTTTTGCAACAGTTTTCCTCTCTCTGCTTGCCTTTAACATCTCCTTTCCCGTTCTTCTTTTTTGGAAGGGAAATACGTGCACCGCTGGGGAAAAAAAAAAAAAAAGAATTTTCTAAATGACCAAAGAAGATCTACGACTGTTGTTATTTTGGTTTCACGGAGCAGTTCCACGTCCACATTTACTCCATTTTAAACACCCACACACACTCACAGCACGGCGCTGTGAGGATGTCCCGGGGAACTCGATTTGTGGAGGGAATGGCTGTGAGGTCTCTGCCCCCCAACCCCCACCATTTGGGTGCTTCTGCTTGTTGATGAGGACGGGAAGCCCTGCTGAAATCCATATTCTTATCACCACACGTGCATCTGCACCCATGCTCCCCCCCGTGTGTCGTCTTTGGGCTTTGCTGTGGCCCCGTGCGGAGGGAGACCTGTTTTGTGTTGTAAACTTTTCCGCGGCCAAGCGGCTCGGTCCTTTCCTCTACGACTTGTGGGCTCTGTCTGTCCGTCTGCCTTAGAGAGACCCTCTGGGCCGGAAGTGACAGGCTGCACACAATTCCTGACAGACTGCGGACAATTCCTCCGTCGTCACGGTCCTTCTCTGATGACGTGCATGGTTTCGGTTTGACAGCGACCCCCACCCCCCACCCCGCCGTGATTTTCTAAGTCCTCCCGGGAGCCCGGGAAGTGCTCGGGCCGCTCCGGGAAGCGGGGGCCGGCAGCCCCGGCCTGCCCCGTGGCATCTCCGGGGACTTTTCCACCTCTGTCCGCGTCAGCCAGCCGGCAGCCCCGCGCCCGGCCCGGCCCAGAAGTCACGTGGGGAGTCTGTCCCCTTCCTGGCAAGCCCACCCACCCCACCCCCCTCCCCGCCGATTTTCCAACACCTCCTTCTGCGCCCAGGGTTGCCCTGTGCTGCCTGGGAGCTCCGAGGTGGACACCCTGGGGCCTCACGTGGTGACCTCCCGGCCGCCCCAAGCGGGCCCAGAGAGAAAGAGAGAGAGAGAGAGACAGAGAGAGACAGAGACAGAGACAGAGACAGAGAGAGACAGAGACAGAGACAGAGACAGAGACAGAGACAGAGAGAGACCTGACCCGGCGGTGGGCTCAGGCTGTGCACTCTCGCTGGCTGGTGACCCGGTTCCCTCCCGCTGACCCCTCCGCGCCGGTCGTTGGGCGCCATCTGGCGGCCGCTTTTACAGAGTGGCCCTCCTCCGGAGCCCCGGCGACATGAGCAAGGGATGGGACTCGCAGGACGTCTGTGTGGTTTCCAGTGTGGGGCTGTGTGGAACAGAGCTGCTAAGAACATTCATGCCCCGGATTCTGTGTGAATGAACAGGAACGTGGCCGCAGCCCCCACCCCGCCCCCCGCCCCAGCCCCCGGGAGTGGTGGGAGTGGTGCCCTCCAGACCACCCTCGGGTTGGATGCCTCCCTCCCTGGAAGGACTCACGGGACTCCACAAAAGCTGACTTCCTGGAGGTCCAGCGGAGACCCCCAAGGCCCAAGGCCCCCCCCCCCCACCCACCCACCACAGATCACTGTGGAAGCCTTAACGACCCAAGGCTCCAGCTACATACAGACGCTCTTAGGAGGCAAGATACACCAAAGGCTTATGTAGGTTGCCACTTTCGGTGGTGGTTTCCGCGGCGTGTCAGTTTTGGAACCCGCCACGCCCTTTTTCACAGAGGCCATACCGTTTCCCTTCACCACCAGTGAGGCGTGAGTGACTGACTTGGCTTCTCCGCGACCTGACTAGCAGTTTGATCCTGTTCCGGTATTTGGAAGAAGGCAGTCTCACCCATGTGTCCCCACAATGTCTCCCTCTAATTTTCTCACTTGCTTTTCCAGGGAACAGCTCACATCTTTTCATGCGCTTATCGGTCATCCATGCGTACCTCCTCCACCCCAGGTGAAAGTGCCTGCTCTGTCTATTGCTCTTCCATTCTTTTTGTATTTTTCAGTGTTGATTTCCCCCGGGTCTCCACTCCATTGTGGGTTTTGTTTTTTGTTTTCTGTTTTTTGTTTTTTTTTTTTTGCTTAAAGATTGTCACCTGAGCTAGGCACTGTTGCCCTGCTTCCTCAGTTTCAGAGGGTACCTTTTTCAGGGTTGCTTTTTGACCGGGTCTCCTCGCCATTGTATTTTTTTATTTTTTTATTTTTTGCTTAAAGATTGCCACCTGAGCTAGCCTCTGTTGCCCATCTTCTTCGGTTTCAGAGGGTAGATTTCTCAGTGTTGCTTTTTCGCCAGCTCTCCACGCCCTTGCGTCTTTTTTTTTTCTGCTTGAAGGCTGCAACCTGAGCTAGCTTCTTTTGCCCATGTTCATCAGTTTCAGAGGGTGGATTTCTCCGTGTTGCTTTTTCCCCAGGTCTCAACACCCTTGTGTGTTTCTTTGGCTTAACGATTGCCACCTGAGCTAGCCTCTGTTGCCCATCTTCGTCCGTTTCAGAGGGTGGATTTCTCAGTGTTGCCTTTTCGCCAGCTCCCCACGCCCTTGTGTGTTTCTTTTGCTTAAAGATTGCCACCTGAAGCCAGCCTCTCTTGCCCATCTTCCTCAGTTTCAGAGGGTAGATATTTCAGGGTTGCTTTTTCCCCAGGTCTCCACGCCTTTGTGTTTTGTTTTTGCTTAACGAGTGCCACCTGAGCTAGCCTCTCTTGCCCATGTTCCTCAGTTTCAGAGGGTAGATATTTCAGGGTTGCTATGTCCCCAGGGCTCCACGCCTTTGTGCTTTGTTTTTGCTTAAGGATTGCCACCTGAGGTAGCCTCTCTTGCCCATCTTCCTCAGTTTCAGAGGGTGGATTTCTCCGTCTTGCTTTTTCCCCAGGTCTCCACGCCCTTGTGTGTTTCTTTTGCTTAAAGATTGCCACCTGAGCTAGCCTCTGTTGCCCATCTTCCTCAGTTTCAGAGGGTAGATATTTCAGGGTTGCTTTTTCCCCAGGTCTCCACGCCTTTGTGTTTTGTTTTTGCTTAACGAGTGCCACCTGAGCTAGCCTCTCTTGCCCATGTTCCTCAGTTTCAGAGGGTAGATATTTCAGGGTTGCTTTGTCCCCAGGGCTCCACGCCTTTGTGCTTTGTTTTTGCTTAAGGATTGCCACCTGAGGTAGCCTCTGTTGCCCATCTTAGTCCGTTTCAGAGGGTGGATTTCTCAGTGTTGCCTTTTCGCCAGCTCCCCACGCCCTTGTGTGTTTCTTTTGCTTAAAGATTGTCACCTGAGCTAGGCACTGTTGCCCTGCTTCCTCAGTTTCAGAGGGTACCTTTTTCAGGGTTGCTTTTTGACCGGCTCTCCTCGCCATTGTATTTTTTTATTTTATTTTTTTTGCTTAAAGATTGCCACCTGAGCTAGCCTCTGTTGCCCATCTTCGTCCGTTTCAGAGGGTGGATTTCTCAGTGTTGCCTTTTCGCCAGCTCCCCACGCCCTTGTGTGTTTCTTTTGCTTAAAGATTGTCACCTGAGCTAGGCACTGTTGCCCTGCTTCCTCAGTTTCAGAGGGTACCTTTTTCAGGGTTGCTTTTTGACCGGCTCTCCTCGCCATTGTATTTTTTTATTTTATTTTTTTTGCTTAAAGATTGCCACCTGAGCTAGCCTCTGTTGCCCATCTTCGTCCGTTTCAGAGGGTGGATTTCTCAGTGTTGCCTTTTCGCCAGCTCCCCACGCCCTTGTGTGTTTCTTTTGCTTAAAGATTGCCACCTGAAGCCAGCCTCTCTTGCCCATCTTCCTCAGTTTCAGAGGGTAGATATTTCAGGGTTGCTTTTTCCCCAGGTCTCCACGCCTTTGTGTTTTGTTTTTGCTTAACGAGTGCCACCTGAGCTAGCCTCTCTTGCCCATGTTCCTCAGTTTCAGAGGGTAGATATTTCAGGGTTGCTATGTCCCCAGGGCTCCACGCCTTTGTGCTTTGTTTTTGCTTAAGGATTGCCACCTGAGGTAGCCTCTCTTGCCCATCTTCCTCAGTTTCAGAGGGTGGATTTCTCCGTCTTGCTTTTTCCCCAGGTCTCCACGCCCTTGTGTGTTTCTTTTGCTTAAAGATTGCCACCTGAGCTAGCCTCTGTTGCCCATCTTCCTCAGTTTCAGAGGGTAGATATTTCAGGGTTGCTTTTTCCCCAGGTCTCCACGCCTTTGTGTTTTGTTTTTGCTTAACGAGTGCCACCTGAGCTAGCCTCTCTTGCCCATGTTCCTCAGTTTCAGAGGGTAGATATTTCAGGGTTGCTTTGTCCCCAGGGCTCCACGCCTTTGTGCTTTGTTTTTGCTTAAGGATTGCCACCTGAGGTAGCCTCTGTTGCCCATCTTAGTCCGTTTCAGAGGGTGGATTTCTCAGTGTTGCCTTTTCGCCAGCTCCCCACGCCCTTGTGTGTTTCTTTTGCTTAAAGATTGTCACCTGAGCTAGGCACTGTTGCCCTGCTTCCTCAGTTTCAGAGGGTACCTTTTTCAGGGTTGCTTTTTGACCGGCTCTCCTCGCCATTGTATTTTTTTATTTTATTTTTTTTGCTTAAAGATTGCCACCTGAGCTAGCCTCTGTTGCCCATCTTCGTCCGTTTCAGAGGGTGGATTTCTCAGTGTTGCCTTTTCGCCAGCTCCCCACGCCCTTGTGTGTTTCTTTTGCTTAAAGATTGTCACCTGAGCTAGGCACTGTTGCCCTGCTTCCTCAGTTTCAGAGGGTACCTTTTTCAGGGTTGCTTTTTGACCGGCTCTCCTCGCCATTGTATTTTTTTATTTTATTTTTTTTGCTTAAAGATTGCCACCTGAGCTAGCCTCTGTTGCCCATCTTCGTCCGTTTCAGAGGGTGGATTTCTCAGTGTTGCCTTTTCGCCAGCTCCCCACGCCCTTGTGTGTTTCTTTTGCTTAAAGATTGTCACCTGAGCTAGGCACTGTTGCCCTGCTTCTTCAGTTTCAGAGGGTGCCTTTTTCAGGGTTGCTTTTTGACCGGGTCTCCTCGCCATTGTATTTTTTTATTTTATTTTTTTTGCTTAAAGATTGCCACCTGAGCTAGCCTCTGTTGCCCATCTTCGTCCGTTTCAGAGGGTGGATTTCTCAGTGTTGCCTTTTCGCCAGCTCCCCACGCCCTTGTGTGTTTCTTTTGCTTAAAGATTGTCACCTGAGCTAGGCACTGTTGCCCTGCTTCCTCAGTTTCAGAGGGTACCTTTTTCAGGGTTGCTTTTTGACCGGGTCTCCTCGCCATTGTATTTTTTTATTTTATTTTTTTTTGCTTAAAGATTGCCACCTGAGCTAGCCTCTGTTGCGCTTCTTTCTCAGTTTCAGAGGGTAGATTTCCCCGTGTTGCTTTTTCCCCAGGTCTCCACGCACTTCCTTTTATTTTTCCTTAAAAATTGCCACCTGAGCTAGCCTCTGTTGCCCATCTTCGTCGGTTTCAGAGGGTAGATTTCTCACTGTTGCTTTTTTGCCAGGTCTGCACGCCCTTGTGTTTTTTTTCTGCTTAAAGGTTGCAACCTGAGCTAGCTTCTTTTGCCCATGTTCCTCAGTTTCAGAGGGTGGATTTCTCCGTGTTGCTTTTTCCCCAGGCCTCCACGCCCTTGTGTGTTTCTTTTGCTTAACGATTGCCACCTGAGCTAGCCTCTGTTGCCCATCTTCGTCCGTTTCAGAGGGTGGATTTCTCAGTGTTGCCTTTTCGCCAGCTCCCCACGCCCTTGTGTGTTTCTTTTGCTTAAAGATTGCCACCTGAAGCCAGCCTCTCTTGCCCATCTTCCTCAGTTTCAGAGGGTAGATATTTCAGGGTTGCTTTTTCCCCAGGTCTCCACGCCTTTGTGTTTTGTTTTTGCTTAACGAGTGCCACCTGAGCTAGCCTCTCTTGCCCATGTTCCTCAGTTTCAGAGGGTAGATATTTCAGGGTTGCTTTGTCCCCAGGGCTCCACGCCTTTGTGCTTTGTTTTTGCTTAAGGATTGCCACCTGAGGTAGCCTCTCTTGCCCATCTTCCTCAGTTTCAGAGGGTGGATTTCTCCGTGTTGCTTTTTCCCCAGGTCTCCACGCCCTTGTGTGTTTCTTTTGCTTAAAGATTGCCACCTGAGCTAGCCTCTGTTGCCCATCTTCCTCAGTTTCAGAGGGTAGATATTTCAGGGTTGCTTTTTCCCCAGGTCTCCACGCCTTTGTGTTTTGTTTTTGCTTAACGAGTGCCACCTGAGCTAGCCTCTCTTGCCCATGTTCCTCAGTTTCAGAGGGTAGATATTTCAGGGTTGCTTTGTCCCCAGGGCTCCACGCCTTTGTGCTTTGTTTTTGCTTAAGGATTGCCACCTGAGGTAGCCTCTGTTGCCCATCTTAGTCCGTTTCAGAGGGTGGATTTCTCAGTGTTGCCTTTTCGCCAGCTCCCCACGCCCTTGTGTGTTTCTTTTGCTTAAAGATTGTCACCTGAGCTAGGCACTGTTGCCCTGCTTCTTCAGTTTCAGAGGGTACCTTTTTCAGGGTTGCTTTTTGACCGGCTCTCCTCGCCATTGTATTTTTTTATTTTATTTTTTTTGCTTAAAGATTGCCACCTGAGCTAGCCTCTGTTGCCCATCTTCGTCCGTTTCAGAGGGTGGATTTCTCAGTGTTGCCTTTTCGCCAGCTCCCCACGCCCTTGTGTGTTTCTTTTGCTTAAAGATTGTCACCTGAGCTAGGCACTGTTGCCCTGCTTCCTCAGTTTCAGAGGGTACCTTTTTCAGGGTTGCTTTTTGACCGGCTCTCCTCGCCATTGTATTTTTTTATTTTATTTTTTTTTGCTTAAAGATTGCCACCTGAGCTAGCCTCTGTTGCGCTTCTTTCTCAGTTTCAGAGGGTAGATTTCCCCGTGTTGCTTTTTCCCCAGGTCTCCACGCACTTCCTTTTATTTTTCCTTAAAAATTGCCACCTGAGCTAGCCTCTGTTGCCCATCTTCGTCGGTTTCAGAGGGTAGATTTCTCACTGTTGCTTTTTTGCCAGGTCTGCACGCCCTTGTGTTTTTTTTCTGCTTAAAGGTTGCAACCTGAGCTAGCTTCTTTTGCCCATGTTCCTCAGTTTCAGAGGGTGGATTTCTCCGTGTTGCTTTTTCCCCAGGCCTCCACGCCCTTGTGTGTTTCTTTTGCTTAACGATTGCCACCTGAGCTAGCCTCTGTTGCCCATCTTCGTCCGTTTCAGAGGGTGGATTTCTCAGTGTTGCCTTTTCGCCAGCTCCCCACGCCCTTGTGTGTTTCTTTTGCTTAAAGATTGCCACCTGAAGCCAGCCTCTCTTGCCCATCTTCCTCAGTTTCAGAGGGTAGATATTTCAGGGTTGCTTTTTCCCCAGGTCTCCACGCCTTTGTGTTTTGTTTTTGCTTAACGAGTGCCACCTGAGCTAGCCTCTCTTGCCCATGTTCCTCAGTTTCAGAGGGTAGATATTTCAGGGTTGCTTTGTCCCCAGGGCTCCACGCCTTTGTGCTTTGTTTTTGCTTAAGGATTGCCACCTGAGGTAGCCTCTGTTGCCCATCTTAGTCCGTTTCAGAGGGTGGATTTCTCAGTGTTGCCTTTTCGCCAGCTCCCCACGCCCTTGTGTGTTTCTTTTGCTTAAAGATTGTCACCTGAGCTAGGCACTGTTGCCCTGCTTCCTCAGTTTCAGAGGGTACCTTTTTCAGGGTTGCTTTTTGACCGGCTCTCCTCGCCATTGTATTTTTTTATTTTATTTTTTTTGCTTAAAGATTGCCACCTGAGCTAGCCTCTGTTGCCCATCTTCGTCCGTTTCAGAGGGTGGATTTCTCAGTGTTGCCTTTTCGCCAGCTCCCCACGCCCTTGTGTGTTTCTTTTGCTTAAAGATTGTCACCTGAGCTAGGCACTGTTGCCCTGCTTCTTCAGTTTCAGAGGGTGCCTTTTTCAGGGTTGCTTTTTGACCGGGTCTCCTCGCCATTGTATTTTTTTATTTTATTTTTTTTGCTTAAAGATTGCCACCTGAGCTAGCCTCTGTTGCCCATCTTCGTCCGTTTCAGAGGGTGGATTTCTCAGTGTTGCCTTTTCGCCAGCTCCCCACGCCCTTGTGTGTTTCTTTTGCTTAAAGATTGTCACCTGAGCTAGGCACTGTTGCCCTGCTTCCTCAGTTTCAGAGGGTACCTTTTTCAGGGTTGCTTTTTGACCGGGTCTCCTCGCCATTGTATTTTTTTATTTTATTTTTTTTTGCTTAAAGATTGCCACCTGAGCTAGCCTCTGTTGCGCTTCTTTCTCAGTTTCAGAGGGTAGATTTCCCCGTGTTGCTTTTTCCCCAGGTCTCCACGCACTTCCTTTTATTTTTCCTTAAAAATTGCCACCTGAGCTAGCCTCTGTTGCCCATCTTCGTCGGTTTCAGAGGGTAGATTTCTCACTGTTGCTTTTTTGCCAGGTCTGCACGCCCTTGTGTTTTTTTTCTGCTTAAAGGTTGCAACCTGAGCTAGCTTCTTTTGCCCATGTTCCTCAGTTTCAGAGGGTGGATTTCTCCGTGTTGCTTTTTCCCCAGGCCTCCACGCCCTTGTGTGTTTCTTTTGCTTAACGATTGCCACCTGAGCTAGCCTCTGTTGCCCATCTTCGTCCGTTTCAGAGGGTGGATTTCTCAGTGTTGCCTTTTCCCCAGCTCCCCACGCCCTTGTGTGTTTCTTTTGCTTAAAGATTGCCACCTGAAGCCAGCCTCTCTTGCCCATCTTCCTCAGTTTCAGAGGGTAGATATTTCAGGGTTGCTTTTTCCCCAGGTCTCCACGCCTTTGTGTTTTGTTTTTGCTTAACGAGTGCCACCTGAGCTAGCCTCTCTTGCCCATGTTCCTCAGTTTCAGAGGGTAGATATTTCAGGGTTGCTTTGTCCCCAGGGCTCCACGCCTTTGTGCTTTGTTTTTGCTTAAGGATTGCCACCTGAGGTAGCCTCTCTTGCCCATCTTCCTCAGTTTCAGAGGGTGGATTTCTCCGTGTTGCTTTTTCCCCAGGTCTCCACGCCCTTGTGTGTTTCTTTTGCTTAAAGATTGCCACCTGAGCTAGCCTCTGTTGCCCATCTTCCTCAGTTTCAGAGGGTAGATATTTCAGGGTTGCTTTTTCCCCAGGTCTCCACGCCTTTGTGTTTTGTTTTTGCTTAACGAGTGCCACCTGAGCTAGCCTCTCTTGCCCATGTTCCTCAGTTTCAGAGGGTAGATATTTCAGGGTTGCTTTGTCCCCAGGGCTCCACGCCTTTGTGCTTTGTTTTTGCTTAAGGATTGCCACCTGAGGTAGCCTCTGTTGCCCATCTTAGTCCGTTTCAGAGGGTGGATTTCTCAGTGTTGCCTTTTCGCCAGCTCCCCACGCCCTTGTGTGTTTCTTTTGCTTAAAGATTGTCACCTGAGCTAGGCACTGTTGCCCTGCTTCTTCAGTTTCAGAGGGTACCTTTTTCAGGGTTGCTTTTTGACCGGCTCTCCTCGCCATTGTATTTTTTTATTTTATTTTTTTTGCTTAAAGATTGCCACCTGAGCTAGCCTCTGTTGCCCATCTTCGTCCGTTTCAGAGGGTGGATTTCTCAGTGTTGCCTTTTCGCCAGCTCCCCACGCCCTTGTGTGTTTCTTTTGCTTAAAGATTGTCACCTGAGCTAGGCACTGTTGCCCTGCTTCCTCAGTTTCAGAGGGTACCTTTTTCAGGGTTGCTTTTTGACCGGCTCTCCTCGCCATTGTATTTTTTTATTTTATTTTTTTTTGCTTAAAGATTGCCACCTGAGCTAGCCTCTGTTGCGCTTCTTTCTCAGTTTCAGAGGGTAGATTTCCCCGTGTTGCTTTTTCCCCAGGTCTCCACGCACTTCCTTTTATTTTTCCTTAAAAATTGCCACCTGAGCTAGCCTCTGTTGCCCATCTTCGTCGGTTTCAGAGGGTAGATTTCTCACTGTTGCTTTTTTGCCAGGTCTGCACGCCCTTGTGTTTTTTTTCTGCTTAAAGGTTGCAACCTGAGCTAGCTTCTTTTGCCCATGTTCCTCAGTTTCAGAGGGTGGATTTCTCCGTGTTGCTTTTTCCCCAGGCCTCCACGCCCTTGTGTGTTTCTTTTGCTTAACGATTGCCACCTGAGCTAGCCTCTGTTGCCCATCTTCGTCCGTTTCAGAGGGTGGATTTCTCAGTGTTGCCTTTTCGCCAGCTCCCCACGCCCTTGTGTGTTTCTTTTGCTTAAAGATTGCCACCTGAAGCCAGCCTCTCTTGCCCATCTTCCTCAGTTTCAGAGGGTAGATATTTCAGGGTTGCTTTTTCCCCAGGTCTCCACGCCTTT